>NC_069499.1:850335123-850622623 GCF_027579735.1 Bombina bombina | reverse complement strand
TATTTATACTTGCTTAGACTTTTGTTAGCTGCTGGACTGAGGACTCGAGTGGCAACAGTTACAGGAGTGAAAACTGGAAAGTAAAAGTAAACTACTAAGCAGCTTAACGATTAAGCCTTAATATAAGATGGGTCGCGGCTGGCCTGGCAGAACTCACTTAGTCACGTGACGTTGCGACTCGTGACACACTTACTTAGTGAATAAATTATTATAATTACGATATTCAATTTATTTCAATCGACCACTAGTCCCTTTCAAGTTCTCACTCAGATCACAGTCACACACCGTCTGCTGCTCTGTATTGTCTGTCATAATTGAAACAAAGTGAAGTCACCTAAATGACGGTTCGGTTGACCATGGCATGACATGTTTACTCCTTTACTGTTTGTTTGCACAATGCACATATACCGCACAGCACACTCGCACTGACTGAGCTGACTGACTCAGAGTCTCAGCCTGACAGTCACACCGGTTACCGGTCCGGTCATCGACTTCTAGCTGCGCTGCTGTAGTCGATACAGTGACAGTCTCTTGATCTCTACAGTCACTGAGTCAGTCTGACTCTGAGCAGTCAGTGCGGCTGTGCGGCCGTGGCGTGGACAATGAGTGGAGTGGAATAGTGCAGTGGATGGACTAACCTTAGTTCCTAAGTTCCTTCTTCTCTTGACTCTTGACTCTTCTTCAATCTGTTCTCTCTTCTTCTAACGACGATGGCTGCACGTGACAGACACCTGACCTCCTATCCTGACGCAGACACAGACCCTGCCTAGTTTCCCGCCCGGCAACTCAGCCCAGAGACTCAGACATACTCATGTCTGATTGGCTGAGGGGCGGGCAGGCAGTCAAGCCTCCGATGGGAGCAGTATATGGGCCGCAAGAGAGACTGCTGCATAGCTATTATTCCCCACTGGGTGGCAGTCTCTAGCGGCCCATATACAACAATACACAGTTACATTCATATTGCGCAATGAAAGGATAGCTGGCCTCTCCTTTCTTGCGCAATATGAATGTATTACTTAATACTACGTTTATTTATTTTTTTAAACAAAAATGGCAATAAAATAATGCATTTGGTGGAGGGGTGGGGGGGGTAGGGGGGTCACCTTTTCAGATAAAAAAAAATGAAAATATATATATATATATATATATATATATATTTATTATTATTTTTATAAATAAGGCTGTAATGCACCATTTGGCCAGGGGAGGCACTGCCTCACCTGCCTCATATGAGTGCATGTCACTGGTACACTACCTACGCTGATTAGAGAGGATAAAAGGAGATAAGGACCCACTGTATTGCCCTCACTAACTTTCTTATCAAAGCTCTCCTAATTCTGGATTGGAAACAGGGGAAGATTTATTTTACATCATTATATATCACAAACAGAAACAATAATTAAAGACCCAGTTGAATATTTATGTTGTTTATATTCCTGTAAGATGTGCTTTCATGAACATGGCTGATATTACAGTTTAAGAAGTTCTTTTGGTCACATAGACTGCAAATAATAAACACTGATTTTCCTGCCTCAGTGTTAATCCACTCAGGACATCTCCTATCTACATAGGCCTGCGGAATACCCAGGCTATTTGAGACATAGGTTTTGGAATCTATTGTCGCCCTCCCTAACAGATATAACAGCTACAATAATAAACATCTGACACTAGATTTACAGTAAAAAGAGACTCATCTCAACCAACTTATTATGCATGTTGAAATAGGTTTTTAGACTGTGATGAACCCGGTTATTGCATCTGTTTAATTTACATATTCCTGTTATTTATCCAGAACCCTCTAGTACACCCATCTCCTGTATATATTTATCCCATAAGCAGGTTACTGAAGGTATAGGTGCAAGACTGACTTTGATGACCGCTTGATATTCTCAGCATAGAGCTGTGTGTCTCTGCTTTGCACTACTATAAATATACAATACATTAAAAGTAAAGAAACAACACAGAGGCTAAACAGTCAGTGAAGTATTGTGGAGATTCTACTCAACTCATCTCTTTGGCTAATAATACACTCTCCTCCCCCGTTTCCTGCTGTCAGTTTTGGCAGTGGGTCATATCCCTGCATCCTTTTCCCGTGATCGCCCTGTGAGGGCAATATCCCCGAGGAGAAGTGTACAGAAAACTACAATATAGTACTGCAGACAGCTAACGAAGTACCCTACCATTCTTCTACTCATACAGTACAATTGAATCATAAAACATGTCTCATTCTAACAGGAAGAAAACAATCAATAAACATAATGAAGGCCCAAAAAGAACTGTGGCGGATCACTTTCACAGTAAATTCCTGCTGGAGAGAGACGTGTCAGATGAAGACTCTAGGGACTCCCCATCTGGCCAAAGTGAGGAAGAGCCACACCTTTCTGGGAAAAATACTATCTATAGCGCGGAAAATGCTACCCGCAAGGAACTTATAAACTCCCTGTCAGCCAAGATGGACTCTCACCATACTTCCCTAAAACAGGAAATAAGAACATCTGTCACTGATCTTAAGAGAGAAATATCCACACTTGGGGATAGAACTGATACCCTAGAACATAAGCATGAAGACCTTGCAACTGATCATTCCAACCTTCTCGCATATTCACAGTCATTGGCAGAAATGATCTCAGACCTTGAAGTAAAGCTAGCGGACCTGGAGGATAGATCTAGGCGCAATAACGTGCGCCTTAAAGGTATCCCCGAAAGTATTACTAATGCTGATCTCACTAAGTTCCTAGAACAGTTGTTTGCAGTACTGGTTGGCTCCCCACTTGATCAGGAATCAAAAATAGACAGAGCTCATAGAGCTGCCAGACCAAGAAATTCAAATCAGGCACAGCCTAGAGATGTTGTTGTGAAACTACACCATTACACTTTCAAAGAAAAAATACTTAAAGCTGCCTTCATGAACAAAAATCTACCGGAACCTTATAAAGAAATGCAGTTTTTTCCTGACCTATCATCTCATACGCTCTCAAAGAGAAGATAATTCCAGCCTATCACCCACTGCCTTCGTAAAAATTCTATAAAATACAGATGGGGTTTCCCAGTACGCCTGTTTTTCCAACATGATGGACTTTCTTTTACTATAACCAACCTGAAACAAGGCATGGAGCTTCTTAATAGACTAAATCTTCTTCAGAACCCTCAGGCTATACCGTCAGCTAGCCCTGAGCTAAACACAACCCAAAAGGATTACCCTATTACTGGCTCCACGATTACCGATTCTTCCTCCTTGAGAATGGAAACCCTGGATTGCAGCCCCAAGCCTTGGAGATCCTCTCCCGCCTCTAAGAGACGGAATACTGCCCAGCATGACAAGTAAATACTAGCTCCATACAAGACATACTCTGCGTACTTGACAATTGCTATATGTCAAATATATGATACCCGAATTATAAAGTTCGTTGGAAAGAGAGACCCTTTGTGATCTTAAATCCCTACTACATTTGGAACATTTTGAATGTAAAGTCCTCCACTAACCCCACTTCTTCCTTACAGGTCTAATCACAAGCTAAATTCCTGATTCTATGATGTAAGACATGGAGATTGCTAATTGTATGTATAATTACTAGGGTTTGAGTAATTCCCCTCTACTGGAAGTTCAATCGTTCATGTTTTGATACTGTTATCTCCATGCAGGTTAGGCCCTTCACTAGAAGTATGCCTCCATACTTTCTTTTTATTTCCTGATGGTGAATGGCTGCTGTCGTTATGCTGATGTTGAACCCAGTCTGTTTATAGTCTAAAGACTAATGTTCCCTATTAATACTTTCCTTTTTATGTTTGTCTATGCCTGTCCTATATTATTTACTAGTATGTTATAACTGTATTCTCGCATGGTAAACTTTCATATCTGAATTATGATGCTGTAATTGTGAATTTTTTGGATAAACATGCATTACAGCGCTGTAAAGAATATTCTCATCTATGTACAGGTATGCTTATGTTATTTTCAGATGCTATATTTCCATTAATTAATAAGAATTACTTCTAGCTATGTTCCCTTATGTGATGCCATAATTTCTTAGACATAATGGTCTGGTATTTCCCATAGAGTACTAGTACAGTAGTTTTCTACCACATTGCAACTTAACTACATACATTTTCATATCCTCCTATTCCAAAGTATGCAATCATTCGGATATAACCTAAAAAACTGAGTAACTAATATGATCTCCTCACCATAATTATTCTAGTTTCCACTAAAGATAACCACATATTCCCTCCACCCTAAAGTACTCAATCATAGGAGAATTATACTCCTAATTAAGTATCTAATAAAGGTTCTATACGAATCTCACCAGGCTTTTTGAAACGACATAAATAAGGATAGGGTGTATTCATTTTCACTAAAGTACCATACGAATACATTTAGAAAATGAGGTTTAATGAGATAACTCTCTATGTTTTATTGTAATTATGTTTTATTGGTTATTTTTATTCCATTGTTTGATCAGCTGTTTTTATTTTCTCAGCCTATATGTCTATAACCTGCTCTCGATCATATTACAGGTATACGTCAGATGAGGTATGGATAAACATTGTTAAAAGTTTTTTCTTAGTTCTTAGTTAATTAGAACCAGAGTCTTAACAGGTCTTTGTCTTAATGGACGGTTGATTCTGAGCCTGAAGTTTTATTGATTGTTGATAATTGAAGTTACAAATTGGTTGCCCCGCCCCCCCCCTTATCTGGGGAGGCGACCATTGACTTATTATTGTGACCTATGGTTATTGTGACCTATGGTTATAGTTTATGATTCTAAACATTATTATATTTAATATTTTAAATCCCTCACTCATAGCGGTGCTTACCCGCTGAATATCCCCCTAACTCCCCCCTGAAGTTATAATTATTATTCTTTTTCCCCTTCCTAGCTTTTAGTGCATCCAGGACATATAAAAGTTAAAGCCCGGGTCTCAACATCACAAAGTAAATCTATTCGATAAAACTATGACTTATGCTTTTTTAATACTGGGAGTTCTGCTGTAGAGTTATTTATACAAAAAACACCTAGATTTGTACATAAGTGTCAGCGCTTTGGTATACCCTCCTTACCCTTTCTTCCCTTGATCTCTCTTACCTTCCCATTGAACCCTCCCCCTTTTTTTTTTTCCCCCCCCCCCCAATATCCCAATATGGAATTAAATGTGATCACACATAATGTACAAGGCCTCAATTCTCCGACCAAAAGAAGCCTATTATACACCAACCTTAGAAAACTTAAAGCTCATGTGGTTTTTCTTCAGGAGACCCATTGGATTAGATCTCCAGGCATCCAATTCTCTTTCAAAAATTTCTCAAATAAATTAGAGGCTTCCTTTTCCACTAAGTCCAGAGGAGTTGCCATCTTATTCAAAGACACTTTACAAGTTGAAAATATACACACTGAAATAGACCCAGAGGCTAGGTTTGTTATCTCTATTTGCAAAATAAATGAACGAAAATATACCTTGGTAAATTTATATGCCCCAAATTCCAGACAAATACCTTTTCTAAAGCGCGTCTTTAAGCTTGTTGATACGATTAGGCAGGGTACTTTAATAATTGGTGGAGACTTCAATTTAGTGTTGGATCCCTTAAAAGACAGAAAGGGGACTATAAGACCGGCTCCAGATAGAGCAACCATCTCCCTATCTAAGTCATTTAGGGATCTAGTTGCACAATACAGTCTTTATGATACTTGGAGAGCTAAGCACCCCTCAGATAAGGATTATACTTTTTATTCTAGTGCTCATAAGATGTTCTCTAGATTGGACTATGTATTTGTTGAAGTGCACACTCTTAATGAAATATACTCCTCCAAAATAGAAGTGATCGCCTGGTCTGATCATGACCCCGTGATTATATCTTTCTTCCCCGCCCAGGCTACCACTCCTAGAAAATGGAGATATGAAGTGTGGTTGTTGACAAACCCCCACACACGTCAGGAAATTAGCAGTAATCTACAAGAATTTATACTGAACAATGATAAACAACAAACTGACATTCAATTTATATGGGCCTCTCTTAAAGCTTACCTAAGGGGGATCCTAATTAACAAAGCTGCAATAGCCAAGAAAAATCAGGGTAGATCGCTCGCCGAACTCACGTGTGAATTTAGAAATGAAACTTCCTTACTTAAGTTAAACCCCTCGGTGCAAGGCGCGAGACAGCTCAAACACTTGAGAGAAGAACTTAATAAACTAGAACTCATTAAGGTACAAAAAACCCTCTTTAGCCTCAAGCAAACTTACTATTATCTCAGCAACAAAGCCAACACTATGATGGCATCCAAGCTCAGAATGAGACAAGCACAACGTGCAATATCCTCCATTTCATTGGAGAGTAAACTTGCAACATCTCCGGGAGATATCGGAGAATTGTTTCGAACCTTCTATACCAAACTATATAGTTTAACTAATGAGACCTCAATTGAAACATACTCCTCTGAAGAAATAAACACTCTCTTAGGAACTCTGCAACTCCCTAAAATCAACAAAGAGGCAGACGCCATGTTACGATCCCCGATATCTTTAGAAGAATTGAAAACTGTAATAGCTCAGCTTAAAAGTAACAAAGCCCTGGGCCCAGATGGATATACAGGTCACTTCTACAAAACTTTTAACGAAACCTTAGAACCAGTATTACTCAAAACCTTTAACTCTTTTAGCGAGCGAATTCTTAGAAGCAGATATCATCACTATTTTAAAACCGAGTAAAGACCCTACTTCATGTCAGAATTATAGACCGATATCTCTGATCAATTCAGATATTAAAATTTATTCTAAAATTCTTGCCAATAGATTGTCTAAGGTCATATGCTCCTTGGTTCATCCGGAACAAGTGGGATTTATCCCAAACAGAGAGGGTCCTGATAACACCCAAAGGATTTTCAGTATTCTATATGAAGCTAAAAATAGGAAGATCCCCCTCCTGGCCCTGTTGTTGGACGCTGAGAAGGCGTTTGACAGGGTCAGGTGGGACTATCTCTGGTGCACTCTAGAGGCTTTCCATATCCCCCCTCAATTTATCAGAGCGATAAAGGTTTTATATTCAGTCCCTACAGCCAAAATTAGCGGAGTCGGATTTCAGTTTATTCCTTTCAATATCTTGAATGGAACCAGGCAGGGATGCCCCCTATCCCCGATGCTATTTGCGTTGGCTATTGAGCCTCTAGCTCAGCTCATCAGAAAAGACTCTGATATTTCAGGCATCAACTTTGGAGGGTCCATTCACAAGATAGCACTATTTGCAGACGATGTTACTCTACTACTTACGTCGCCATCCACATCTCTACCAGCAGTCTTCAGATGCCTGGACGTTTTTTCTAGATGTAGCTTCTATAAGCTGAATTATTCAAAGACTGAAGTACTACATATAAATATACCAATTGCAGAATTGAATCTTCTGCAAAGAAGATTTGACTTCTTGTGGTCAGCCGTTTTTATCAAACATTTGGGCATTCATCAAAGTCCAGACCCTGATGTTGTAATTCAGAAAAACTTCGCTGACCGAGTACCGGAATTCCAGAGGCTTCTTGAAAGCTGGGAGTTCAGGGAATTCTCGAGGACGGGACGAATTGCTGCGGTCAAAATGTCGCTCCTCCCTAAAATCACATACCTATTTAGGTGCATAACCCTTACGGTCCCGAGGCCAATTTTAAATAAATTACAGAGCCTAATCTCGAGATGTGTTTGGAAGGGTGGGAGACCCAAAATTGCCATGACGACCATCCAACAGCCTATCGCTAGAGGAGGTTTGGCCTATCCGAGCATCCTGATCTATCATGACGCCACGCGCCTGGCTCATCTGATGGGTTGGAATTTGAGGACTGACCAGCCCAGATGGTATGAGGTGGAGCAGTCCCTTCTTCCTGGGGGTGTCTTGCTTTCTGACCTTCCTTGGATTCCGGTGCATGTACGCACAACTATTCAGATCACTCACCCTATTATTCTTAACACCTTGGTGCTTTGGGACTCCAGAAAAAACATGGAATCTATTGCCCCTCACCCCTCACCCATCTATAGGGTGTGAAACATCCTGATCTCTATGCCAGAAACTAATTTGAACAGTTGGTCTGAAACTGCCAACATGCCCACTGCATCCTTATACAGTGGGGAAACACTCCTATCATTTGATGAGATTAAGACTAAACTCTCCATACCTTCTACCCTGAGGTTTGAATATATAAGACTTGCTAGTATTCTTAAAGCTTGGGGGCTATCGGGGCAACCTACAAGAACCCCTACTAGATGGGAGCAAAGATGGAACATGGGCATATTGCTAAGGGGCTCCCTCTCTTTCCACTATAATCTCATGATCATGCCTCTACAACCTACAAAACACAGCCAATACAAGGCCTGGGAAAGGGAACTCCAAACTGACAATGTGATTGCAATGTGGCTCGGTGAGATCGTTAAAGTAAAACATTTTTGCATAGTGCAACTCTCTGGGAACTATATTATAAAATAACAACTAGATGGCATTTCGTCCCGATCACACTGAATAAATTTTATAAAACGTCATCCCCCTTGTGTTGGCGGAATTGCGGACATTTGGGCACACAAATTCATATATGGTGGGACTGCCCTATAATTAGGGAGGCCTGGGGATTTGCGTTCACCACTCTTAACTCGCTCGGCATCTTCTTAAGTCCAACACCTTCCGTGGGTCTCCTGCATCATAACCTTCCAGTAATGTCTGAAGTTGACAAAAACATCACCCTGTATGTCCTTATGGCCACTAAGCTGGCTATTGCCAGGGACTGGAAACAAACATCTTGCCCTTCATCTAAAAAAATAAGGGACATAATTGATCACATTAGAAAGATGGAGGAGTTTGCATTCAGAAGCTTAAACAAACTAGAACTCTATCAGGAAATTTGGTGCAAATGGAGTGTGATGCACGGCTCATAGACATACAAATAGATATAAGATCTGACCTTTGACAAGCAGTGACCTGACTGATTTGGATAAAAAAAATTTTTATTTTTTTTTCTCTTCCCCTCTCTCCCTCTCTTCCTCTACCCCCTCTCTCCCCATCCCCCCCACTCTCCTATCCAGCTCACTGAAACCCTTGGTGCTTGACAACCCCATATATGTGCACCCTATCACAATCCAACTTTGCAGAGCTACTCTCTTAAAGAAATAAATTAATCATTAATGTAAATGTGATTTGATCACTATGCCGGGAAACAATTGGTATAACCAGGATGCACTGAATGATTTGAGGTTAGAATACTAGTATGTTATCTAAAATATCTACCTATGCATATAAGAAAGTGTTCTACTTAACTGGGAAAATATAAATAAAAATAAAAAAAATGAGGTTATAATATTTATATGCAAGTTCTTGCTCGTTTAACAATTTTACTATGTTTCTCACACTTCTTTTAGTTTGTACCAATCCTGACATGTGCAGATGCCTTTTGGTGTCTAAAGAACTATGTATTTGATACCTTGTAGCTGTTTTGATTGTTCAGATTGTGTACTATTTGGCCTTATGTTTTGGCTATATTTGTTAAACTGATGCTATACCTCAATAAAAAAAAATTATTAAAAAAAAAAATTAACAAACTACATTCAAAACAACAAAAAAAAACATTGTGAAAAATCCTTGCCCTCACAAGCCTTTACTCCACTCCGCCACCAAAATAATTCCACTCACAGGAGCAGTGGATATGTCACTTTGCATGAAAGAAAATCATATGTGTTCTGCAATGTTAATAGCTATTTAAAATGAAATCTACTATTAAAATACACTCTTTTTTTGAAGACATAGGTTTTTTAATTGAGGTTATTAGTGTAATCACATCAGCAAAGACTTTACACGATATCAAAAACAATATACAGCAAGAGAAATACACATTCTTATAAGTTTTGAATTATACATGAAAAAATTAGCAGGATAAATACTATATTCAGTAAAATCCGTCAAGTTGAGAGCTCTAATTTTTCTATTCTATAATTTTCCCCCTTTTATCGCGAGGTCACTTTTGTACCTCAAACTAAATAGCAATGTAAAAATAAGGGAATCTAGTATTATATTGTAATGGAGTATATCCAAAGTAGAACATATTGCAGCTAAAACTAGCTATCAAAAGGTTCCATAGTGACTGATAGTCTGATGATCCGTCTCCACTCAAGCGAAGGCTGTGGATCCAATTTGTACCCTGTATTAAAGGGACACTGTACCCAAAAATTTTCTTTCGTGATTCAGATTGAGCATGAAATTTTAAGCAACTTTCTAATTTACTCCTATTATCAAATTTTCTTCATTCTCTTGGTATCTTTATTTGAAATGCAAGAATGTAAGTTTAGATCCCGGCCCATTTTTGGTGAACAACCTGGGTTGTCCTTGCTGATTGGTGGATAAATAAATCCACCAATAAAAAAGTGCTGTCCAGAGTACTGAAACCAAAAAAAAAGCTTAGATGCCTTCTTTTTCAAATAATGATAGCAAGGGAACGAAGAAAAATTGATAATAGGAGTAAATTAGAAAGTTGCTTAAAATTGCACGCTCTTTCTGAATTACAAAAGAAAAAATTTGGGTTCAATGTCCCTTTAAGCATTGTGAGAAAGCTCTTTATAATAACGTGCAGGGGAGCGTGCAGGGCAAATCTTTTTCTGTTCCGATCCGGGAGGTCGGCCGCATCCTCCACATCCTGAAAAGAAATCTGTCAGGACTTTTCTGCTGTCTTACACTGATCTCCAATGTATTAATCAGTAACCAACTACGGTACTGTTATGTTCACGTCATTCTGAGAGCAGTTATAGTACATTGCCACATAATTTTTCTTATCCACCATTTTATATTCAGGATTTGTTTCTGCAGGATACAGAGTCTATATGAGCGAAACAAGCTCATCAAAATGATGTTGCATCTTTTGATCCAATTCAGCTAGCATTGATTGCACTGTTACATTGAGAACCTCCATGATGACTTAATGTGGTTTTAGCTGCTTTAACCGGGTAATCTGGGGGGGGGAGTTGAGAGACATAATTAAGGCTGCTGCCAGAGTCCTCAACGGTCTAGATCAGGGCTCTTCATCAGATGTTTGATGTAAAAGATATATCAAAACTTGCAGCAAGAACTGCTTTTTCTTATGATTGATTTCCAACTTAGCTATGTCACTGTAGTAATACTATAATCATATTATTGAGATGAAGTGAAGAGCTACCAGATTTTGCAGCCTAACATGGATGCCTCCTAGACACGCCCCCCAAAATACACTCTTATAAAACAATAAAGTGATTTTTTTTTAAAGTCACAAACTACCTAGTAAACAACAAAAAAAAAACAAAATAAAAAGCGTGACAAACCCCTGCCTTCACCCACCTCTACTCCACTCCGCCACCAAAAAAATGCCACTCAGAGGAGCAGTGGGATGTCACTTTGCATAAATAAATACATATAAGTTATTTAAAGTAAATAGCTATTAAAAAATAAAACCAACCATTAAAATATACTTTTTTATAATAACAGAGTAGTTGTTTTAAAAAAACAATATCAAAAACTACCTTCTAAACAACTATAGAAAAAGAGAAAAAAAGAAACATTGTAAAAAATCCATGCCCTCACCCGCATCCACTCCACTCCGCCACCAAAAAAATTCCACTCAGATGAGCAGTGGGTCAATCTCATTCTCACTGCAGCTGCTATCCTCGCAAGCATCTGTAGGATCGCTGTAGTTGCTCATCATAACTTCATCACCGGAACATAGAAAGGTAAGTGGAGAGGCTTCCAAGACATTGTCTTCCGAGGTTGTACAAATCACGGAGAGCTCCTCCGAATCAGGGCTAGTAAGTCCATGCTCCATTGGCTATGGAACAAAATTGAGGATTGCAGTAATTCTCTTTTCAATCCTATTAAAATGTTCCAAGAAACGCACTTTTATCTGGTTAAGCAGTAATCTGCTTCCATATTGTTGAAGCCAAAAAAAAGCAGCGCACCACTGGAGCTGCGACACAGCAGATCTCCGAGGGGTGTCGAAGGGGGATGTGGGTGGTGGTAATCCTCAGCCTCAGAAAAGTCCCCGAGTATAGCTGATACCAGCAATCCTTAAAATAATCATATTTACTGGTTGAGAATCTTTAGTTACTATATGATCCAATGCATTCAGTATCAGATGGCATCTAGGAAAGTGATATTTAAAAGGTAGATTTTGATAACTAAAGCAGCACACAATATTGCGACCTATAATGGCCTTCACCCGGAAGTTCCCCCTTAAAATACTCTTTATATAACAACATAGCGATTGTTTTTTAAAGAAAAGTCACAAACTACATTCTAAGCAACTAAAGTAAAAACAAACAAACATTGGCCTCTATTTATCAAGCCGTCGACTTTCTTGCATTCAACGGCTGCAATACGCTCGCCTCATATCACCTAACATCGCCGCTGTGGACCTGAATACGCTCTTAAAAATTATCAAGAAAGCTGTCAAAAAGCCGTGCACCAAGTATGGAGCGATGAGCAGCGGACTGTTGTTAACTAGCAGTCATCGATCTCGCTGCTCTTCAGCTTTTTTACAGCTTTCTTGCTATACTGTTACTAAGCACCCACAATATACTATACTGTTTACCCCCTAAACCACTGCTCCCGGAGCCCCCCGCAACTAAATAAAGTTATTAACCCCTAAACCGCCACTCCCTGAGCCCACCGCCACCTACATTATACATATTAACCCCTAATCTGTCGCCCCAATACCGCCGCCACCTACATAACGTTATATATTTTTTTTTTTTTTAAATAATTTTTATTGTGGTTTAATTGCGGCATACAAGCATAAAATGCTAACATGAATTGGTTACAAAACATATGCATAAACAGGGAGTAGTCTAAGGTAACATTTTGCCTAAGCTTTTCCTTTACAGAAAGAGAAAGAAAAAAAAAACATAACAAACAAGACATGAGAATAATACTAGCAATCATTACAGAGCACCTACATTACGGGCCCGAAGGACCTCTCATGGCTTTATTATGACGTAATCTCAAGGGATCAAGTAGGTGTATCTACAATAGGATAGACCTCTAAAGGGTCTATTTGGGAAACCACATTATTCATGTTATATACAATTTAAATCATATGGGCAAAGTGGCGCAATATGTAAGGAGTATCAGCTTCGAGGTGTAATATTATGACATATCTCACGTCATAAGTTAGTTACCAACAAGAGTAACCAAAGGGGGGATGGGATGAGATATGAGTGGGGGTGCGGGTGAAGGGGAGAGGGGGGGAGGAAGAGAAAAGAGAGGAGAGAAAAAAAAAAAAAAGTGATTTGGTGGAAAGAGGAGGAAAGAGAAATGGAGGATGAGCTGTGGTGTGTAAGGTCCTCTGTCACTGGACGTGAAAGTCATCCAGTCTGTCATACCATGAAGGGCCTGAAAATATTTCACTGGTTTCCCGACCTTCCTTTATGGTTTACCTGAGTGACTCCCAGACCTCCCATACCTGTGCATGTAAAAGTGATTTGTTTTGCTGATTGAAAATCGGACCTTCCATGAGTTCCAGGTAGGTCATTATTCTGACCACATCGTTCCAAGATGGGAGAATTTTCTGCTTCCATAGCCTGGCTATTGATAGCTTAGCCGCAGTAAACAAGTAAATGCTAAGAAGGTCTGTCGGGATAGTCGATGTTTTAATGTCTAGATGGAAGAGCAGGGTTTGTGGGGTGGTTCCTAGAAGGGGGGAGAGTTGTGTACACCTATGCGAAATCTCCGTCCAAAAGGGCTGTAATGCTGGGCACTCCCACCAAATATGGGCTGGCGACCCCACCATCCCGCAGTCCCTCCAGCACAGCGGGGAGTTTAGGCTTGAGATCTTAAAAAGTCTCAGCGGTGTGAGGTGACATTGTGTGCAAATTTTAATGTATAATTCTAGTAGAGTGATGCAATGTAGAGCCTTCCTAGTGAGTGCGGCTGCTTTGGACCAATCACCCTGATCAGCGTGAAAGTGAAGATCTCTTTCCCAGGACATGATGTAAGCTGACTTAAAGAAAATGGGAGGGTTTATTAGATCTCTGTATGAGATTGATAGGGCCCGGGGAGTCTTAATGCCAGAGGCCCACCTCCTCTCCCAGTTAGTAGGTTCACGTAACGGCTTGTCAAGGAAGCCCCATGATTTCAGTAGACTGCGAAGCCTCCAGAACTCGAATCGTAAAATCTGCGGAGGATTATGTTTAGAGTGGAAATCTGATGTCTGGATAAAACGCCCGCCTGGGAATAGATCGGCTATACAATTTATACCTTGATCTTGCCACAAGTGAGGATGTGAGTCCCTGAGAGCAGCTAGCAAGCCCGAGAGGGAGTGTGTAGGAGAAGGATGGGGGGCAATTTGCGGCAATGAGCGGATTCTGTCCCAGAAGCGTAATGCATGTAGAACAATGAAGTTCTGGATCTTGAAGGAGGATCTGACATGTCTAGGCAACCATATAAGGTCTGCTAAACTTAACTGGCCAGGGAGGGTGGCCTGTTCTAGTAACTGCCATTTACTGTGAACTATGGTCTCGCTCCACGGGAGGATGTGGGCTATTCTGGAGGCTTCATGGTAATAAAATAAGTTGGGGGTACCTGCACCCCCACTATGGAAGGGCTGCTGCATTATTCTCGTGGCTACCCTAGGATGTTTGTTCCTCCAAACTTATGTATTGCATATGTGTTGGAATTTACCAATAAGAGTTTTAGGAATCGGTATGGGTAGCGAGCGGAACAGGTAAGTAAGTTTAGGTAGTAAGACCATCTTGAATGCCGCTATGCGTCCCAACCAGGAGATGCATGGAACACTCCACTTGTCAGCATTCTCTTGGAAATGCCGTAGTAGGGGGTAGAAGTTAGCCTCCAAAATAGTGGATATATTGTGGGAGAGGTAAACCCCCAAGTGCTTGATCTTTTGATGAGACCAGTTAAAGGTGTACAGCTTCTTTAATACCGAGAGCTCCACAGGTGTCATATTAATGACGTAAGCGTCTGTTTTATTAACATTAAGCTTGTAGAAGCTAACCTGCCCGAACATACGTAGGACATTGAAAAGGAAAGGGAGGGATTTGTAGGGGTCACCCAAGAAGATGGTGAGATCATCCGCGAATAGTGCAGTTTTTTGTACCGTCCCTGCAATCTCAACCCCCTGAATGTCTGGGTTGCTTCTTATTGCCTCAGCAAGCGGCTCCATGATGAGAGTGAAGATCAATGGGGATAAGGGGCAGCCTTGCCTCGTTCCATTGGTAATGGGAAATATGGGAGACTGAAATCCTAAGCCCCTCACGGATGCCGATGGAGCAGAGTACAGTGCTTTGACACAGGCATGGAAGTATTGGTGGGAAACCAAATTTATCTAGGACTTCGAATAGGTAGGCCCAATTTACCCTATCGAAGGCCTTTTCAGCGTCTAGTGCTAGGGTGGTACAGGGGGTACCCTGTCGCTTGGCCTCAAAATAGATATTGAGGATTCGCCTGGTGTTGTCGGGTCCCTCTCTGCCAGGTGTGAAACCTACCTGGTCTCTATCGATAAGTGAAGGGAGTACTTGGTTAAGTCTGGAGGCCATAAGCTTGGCTAAAAGCTTTATGTCTAAATTGATCAGGGATATGGGTCTGAAGTGTTCACAGATGTTGGGAGCCTTCCCTGGCTTTGGGATGGTTACAATGACAGCTTCTAAGAACTCAGGGGGGAGGGAACTTGACTGTCTGGCTAATGAGCAAACTCTTGTAAGTAATGGGGAGAGCTGTGCGAGGAACGTTTTGTAGAAGAGGGCGGTGTACCCGTCTGGGCCTGGGGCCTTATGGCCCTTTAGTGTTTTGATATTTGAGACTATTTCCTCTACTCTGAAAGGAGAGTCCAATAGGGATCTCTGTTCATCAGTTAAAGTTGGTAGAGATAGCGAGTCTAGAAAGCCCTGAATCTGTTGCGTAGATGGCGCGGGGGAGTCTGGGGAATCCCCCAGGTTGTACAAGGAGGAATAGTAGGTGGCGAAAGCTTTGCCTATGTCACTTGGTAACCTGACTGTGCCTTGTGAGGTTTTTAAATATGGGATGCGCGCCTCTGCTGTTCGCTGTCTGAGCTTGTGTGCTAATAGTCTGTCAGCTTTGTTGCCTTTAGCATAAAACAATTGCTTAAAATGGCGGGTTTGTTCTTGATATCTCTTATTTTCTAGGGCTTCTATTTTCAATTTAACTTCTTCAATTTGAGGTAGGATGTGAGGGTCTAATGAGGTCATATGGGAAGAAGTCAGGTCTCTAAGCGTAGTGTGTAGTTGGGCCAAGGTCCCCCCTGAATGCTTTTTATGTTCCGCTTTATATTTGATAAATAGTCCCCTGAGAAAAGCTTTTAGAGCCCCCCATAGGCAGAAATCACTGACAGCACCATTATCATTTATCATTAAGAAATTAGTTATTTCCTGTCGTATGAGAGAGACTCTCTCAGGTGATGATAGAAGGAAGTCGGGTAGCTTCCAAGTGGGTCTAGTCATCAATTAGTGTGGGGCACTCATGGTTAGCTGAATCGGGCAGTGGTCTGACCAGGAGCAGCTAGGTATGTGTATAGATTGGATTTGATCTAGCAGACGGGGTTAAAAAAAAATGTAGTCAATTCTAGTGTATGTGTTATGAACATTAGAATAGAAGGAGTAATCCCTAGATGAGGGATGGTGGGACCGCCAAGCATCAAATAGGTTGTATTGGGCAATAAGATTATTAAATTGTTTAGCAGTCCTGGAGGCCTGGGAGTCACAGGGTTTGAGTTTAGGGGATCTACGGTCCAAGGATACATCTAGGAGCATATTGAAATCACCTGCTAGTAAAAGATTTTGGGTTTTGTGGGTTGCTAGAGTCCTCAGGAATTTTCTAAGCGCCCTAATTTGTCCGGAGTTCGGGCCATAATAATTAGCCAGAGTATAAGGGACATCATCCAATTTGCAGTTAAGAATTAAATACCTGCCTAGAGGGTCTCTGTAGGTGTTGATTTTTTCAAATAAGACTGTCTTGTGGATTAAAATCGCTACACCTTTTGATTTCCCCGGGGAGGAGGCTGTCTCAACTATCGGGTATAGTTTACTACGTAATGGGATGGGTGAGCCCTCGACCCAGTGGGTCTCCTGTAAAAAGGCGATCTTTGACTTGGCGTGGGCAAGGTAGCTTAAAAGTCTGCTTCTCTTGTTTGGTGTATTAAGTCCCCTGACGTTATGGGAGGTACAAGATAACGCCATAGTAGGATAGTGTTAGTTGCTGTGTAAGAGAATGGGTGAGAGAGAAGAGAAGAAGAGGAGAGAAAAAAAAAAAAAAAGGAAAAAGGGGAGATTAGGGTGGAGGGAGACAAGAATGGGGGGGTATAAGGTTGAGGAAGAGGACGGTTGGGAGGAGATGAAATGAGTTAAGGGAAGGTTACTCCTGAAAGGCAAAGTGTAATATTCAGGCTGAAAAGTAGTACGTTTCTAATAGTTGCAGTATAGTCGAGAGAAACCGCTTAGGTAGTCCCCCTCGATAGAGGAGGTTCCTTGTGGAAAATAAATGGCAGTAAGTAGGGGTATATGAATTGTAATATGGGATTTTGGGGGGGGAGGTATTTAGATATAGTTGTAAAGTTAGGTAGGTTCGTTGAGGCGGCCAATGCGCCTGTCATGTGATATAGTTAAGGCCTATAAGGGTGATACTGACAGTGTCTATACATATCTAAAAGAACAACATAGGAGAAAAAAGTAATACTATACATGAAATGAACATTCAACAAACATTAACTTATATACCTCAACATTTTGAGTATTAAACATTTGTTACCAAGGAAATGTAGTCTAAAGCCCATGCACAAGACCAGTTGCAGCTGTACTGTTGTCCATATTAGAATGTAGGGTCACCCAATTAGAGTGTGTGTCCGTGTGTGTTTGTCTAGTGTCTGGGTGCAACCTCATGTAGTCTCGTTTCCTCAGGTGGGTTGAAAGGTAATTTATGTTGGTGTCCTCTAAGCGGAGTTCCAAGTAAATGTGAGTGGGGTCATAAAGTTTGATAGGTTAAACTCTGTAGTGAGGTGGAAGTCGTTGCTTAGTGAGTGTATGGCCTAAGTAAGTCGGGCTGACCCCTTGGTCACAGATGTTATGTTGCTTGACGTCCTCCTAAGGTGTGTGTTATGTTTTTTGTGAGGGCGTGTGTAGTGCAAACCCTGCATGCTGGAATGTAGTGTAAGTTTAGTACTATACAGTTAAACTTTAACAGAAATAACAGTTGACACAATAAGGACAGCATCTGGTTAGTAATCTGCAAGACAATCAGATGATTAGGTTGTTGAGACGTGAGCCATTGGAGCCCCATCAGGCCTGAAATGGGGTCCATAGAGCAGTCTCTGCTATAGGTGTAGCTATAAAAAGTCTCTCTAGAAAAGTAAACTCACAGACTTTTGACAATAACATCAATATATAAGAGAACTAAAACATAAGAATGTAGAACATAATTAGATGTATACTTATCGTTCTTAAGGCACTCTCGTTAGGGTGTATTAACCAGGCAGCCAAGTGAAGCTGCAGCATAGTCCTACAGTGCAGAGCACAAAGTTAGAGTCTTGCGGGTGGCTTTAGGATGTCGGTGAGCCAGATCTATGTCTCCGAGGGAGAGCAGACCAGTCGGGTCTTTCTGGTTGTTTACGTTGAGTAGGATCTTGCACCTTGCTTGGGGACCAACTTGGATGGCTGATTCTTGTATGACTTGTGGTGGTTTGGCGGCCACTGGAGGTGAAAGTGGAAGAAGCTGGCCATTCTTCTGCTGAAGCGTTTAGTTGGTTGTGTTGAGGATGCAAGTTCTCTTTGCGAGAAGGCAGCAGGTTCCAGAGTTGTAGGAGATCATAGCCTTTATCTGGCTTCATGATTGTGAAAACTTGGTTGTTTCTGAAGATAAGTAGCTTTATGGGGTAGCCCCATTTGTACCTAATGTTGTTCTTTCTAAGAATAGAGGTAACTTCAGTAAAGGTTTTTCTTTTCTGTAGAGTCCTTGCAGACAGATCAGGAAATATTTGTACGTTTCTGAACTTATCAGGTAAGGTTGGTTTCTGGAAATGGGCCCTTTGGATTCTTTCTTTATAAGTGTAGTAGTGCATACGGACTATTATGTCTCTCGGCTGATCCTCCGACAAGCCTTTGGGTTTGAGCGAACGGTGGGCTCTATCAATCAGGTCTTCTGATTTCAAGGCTGGAGGAGCTAGTAGATGGAACAATTCCCTGAGGAATGGCTGTAGGTCGGACATGGAGACGGTCTCAGGCATCCCCCGGATCCTAAGGTTGTTGCGCCTGGACCTGTCTTCCAAGTCAGCGATTTTATCTTCTACTACATCAAAGTAATCAGAAAGTCGCTGTGCGAAGTTTAGTAGATTGGATTGTTCAGAAGTCATATCCTCTTGGCGTCTTTCAAGAGAATCAATGCGTTCATTTGTAGACGAAATTTCTCTTTTCAGTTCAGCAGTAGAAGCTGCAAGTTTAGCCGTGAATGACGCATGGTGATTATCTAGTAAAGATTTCAGGGAGTCCATGATGAAAGTAGGGGTAACTGTAGTTGGTGAAGACTGCTGGATATCTTGCATAGCTGCCAGCGTGAGCTCAGAGGTTTCGGTTCTCGGAGACTCCAGGGATTCAGTGTCACTAAGCTGTGATGCTGTACACAGGGGCCCAAAATGATCAATCACAGTCTTTTTTGGTAATAAAAGTTGTTTATTTTTTTTCCTGGCTGACTGTGACATGCTATTAAACGAAGTATTTATTGTAGAGCTAAGATTTAGCGAATATTCTGCTGCTTCAGAAGCGGACTTATTTGAACCTGTATACTGAAATTATGTTATATAGCACTGAGTGGTAGACAGGCTAAAACGGCCAAGCTGTTTTATTCCATGGTTCTTATAGTGTAGTTATCATCTAAATGGAGTGCTGTTACATAGAGACTCAGAAGCAATGATAAGCTGCAAGGAATTCAGGTCTTAATAACACACTATTGCAGATCCTGTTTACTAAAGGTTGGGAGGCAGAAGAGAATTAACTGTTTTTGTTGTACTTCTTTTTTTTTTTTTTAAAAAAACAGTGTGATGCCACAGGGTGTTGTAACTGCAGTTCTCCTGCCTGTAGAGTTTACTCAAGCAGAGCTGTTCAGGTAATAGACTTTTAACTGTGTCCCTGAACTAGGCACCTGAGGCTGAAGAGTTATCCCGCTGCAGGGGAAGCAAGGCCAGAGAGGATGTATATGCAGCTCTACTGCAGTATAGTTCACTGATGTGTTTGGTGAGCAGAAAGTAACTTAGAGGTACGCTATTGTGAGTATAACACTAAAGAAGTGACCAGTGGAGGCCTGCATTGAAATAGGTTCCCACGTGGCAATAGTGTTTTGGTGGTTGTTAGTTTATGGAGTTAGTAGAGGCGAGTGGGCTTATATGCACTCTTTTATGCTTATTTATTTTATCTTGGCTGTGAGTTTATATAGACTGTGGTACCAGCTGTTAAATGTTGAAGTTCAGCTGCACAGCGATGCCTGTCACATTTAGCACCGGGTGTATGATAGGAGAGAGAGGAATCCAAGATGGCGCTTTCACGCCTTAGCCTGATATGCACCCGGTGACAGTGAAGCATAGATGACAAGTTATATAATGGGTAAGATTCTGCTGCGCTAACAGTAATGAGGAAGATAGTCTAGTTTGTCTCTAGGCGATGTCCGCCCGAGTGCTACTCACACTTGCCGCCTCTGTTGTATTGCTGGAGGAATGACCCCTGCATTGTTTGAAGCGGGTCTCCGTTTGCAGCAGCTGCAGTGTCCTTAGATGAGCTCCGGAGCGGATCCCCGACCCTCCGGAGCTAGATGCGGTATTTTACGGGAGTGTAAGCTGTGCTGAGCCTTCCGGTCTCTGGATAAGGTTAGCTCCACTGAGGCTCCTATAGGCTGCGGCCTAAGTCTGCTCCTAGAAAATCACCGGGAGAATCAATGTGTAGATAGTAGGAGCACAGCAACTAAATAATGATCAAAGTGTCTCTTGAAAAATAAAGAAAAAAGCGGTCTTGTGTTGGTTTTTAGCCACTTAAAGCTAGTGCATAAGTGGGAGCTCTAGAAAGTTGCGACTGCTCTGTGCGGTGTTTGGCTCCGCCCCCACCTACATAACATTATTAACCCCTAAACCGCCGCTCCCGGACCCTGCCGCAACTAAATAAAATGTTTAACCCCTAAACCGCAGCTCCCAGAGCCCACCTCCACCTACATTATACATATTAATCCCTAATCTGCCCCCCCTACACAAATATAATTTAA
Source organism: Bombina bombina (assembly GCF_027579735.1). Taxonomy (NCBI): domain Eukaryota; kingdom Metazoa; phylum Chordata; class Amphibia; order Anura; family Bombinatoridae; genus Bombina; species Bombina bombina. The sequence continues at coordinate 850,601,385 of NC_069499.1, read as the reverse complement.
ATTAATCTAAATAAATATTCCTATAATTAAATAAATTATTCCTATTTAAAACTAAATACTTACCTGTAAAATAAACTCTAAGATAGCTACAATATAATTAATAATTACATTGTAGCTATTTTAGGATTTATTTTTATTTTACAGGCAACTTTGTATTTATTTTAACTAGGTACAATATTTATTAAATAGTTATTAACTATTTAATAACTACCTAGCTAAAATAAATACAAATTTACCTGTAAAATAAATCCTAACCTAACACTACACTATCATTAAATAAATTAAATAAATTAACTACAATTGCCTACAATTAAATACAATTAAATAAAATTAACTAGAGTACAAAAAAAACACTAAATTACAGAAAATAAAAAAATTACAAGAATTTTAAGCTAATTACACCTAATCTAACCCCCCTAATAAAATTAAAAAGCCCCCCAAAATAATAAAAATCCTTACCCTACACTAAATTACAAATAGCCCTTAAAATGGCCTTTTGCGGGGCATTGCCCCAAAGTAATCAGCTCTTTTTACAAACTTGCGTTCGGAACATCTGTAGTGACATAAGCATTGATCTGTGTCAGACTGAGTCCGGCGGATCGTATGGTTACGTCACTAAATTCTACTTTTGCCGGTCTCTAGCCTTTGATAACTAAAGTGAATCAGGCTCGCCACAAATATGCTGCGGAATTCCAGTGTATTTGCGGTTGACAGCTTGATAAATAGAGGCCATTGTGACAAATCCCTGCCCTCACCCACCTCCACTCAACTCCACCACCAAAAAAAATCCACTCAGAGGAGCAGTGGATATGTCACATTGTATGAAAGAAAATCATATGTGTTCTGCAACGTTAATAGCTATTTAAAATTAAATCTACCATTAAAATAAACTCTTATATAACAGCATAGTGATTTTTTTTTTAAATGTCACAAACTACATTCTAAACAACTAAAAAAAAGAAAAAAGTGTGACAAACCCCTGCCCTCACCCACCTCCACTCCACTCCGCCACCAAATAAATGCCACTCAGAGGAGCAGTGGGATGTCACTTTGCATAAATAAATTTATATGTTATTTAAAGTACCGTAAATAGCTATTAAAAATAAAAACAAGCATTAAAATATATGTTTACATGGTAACAGAGTAGTTTTTTTAAAAAACAAATGTCAAAAACTACCTTATAAACAACTATAGAAAAAAAGAAAAAAAGAAACATTGTGACAAATCCCTGTCCTCACCCGCCTCTACTCCACTCCGCCACCAAAAAAATTCCACTCAGAGGAGCAGTGGATATGTCACATTGTATGAAAGAAAATCATATGTGTTCTGCAACGTAAATAGCTATTTAAAATGAAATCTACCATTAAAATACACTTTTATATAACAACATAGTGATAAGTTTTTTTTTAAAGTCACAAACTAGCTTCTAAACAACTAAAAAAAAGAAAAAAAAAAAAGTGTCACAAACCCCTGCCCTCACCTACCTCCACTCCGCCACCAAATAAATGCCACTCAGAGGAGCAGTGGGATGTCACTTTACATAAATAAATTCATATAAATTATATAAAGTAAATAGCTATTAAAAATAAAAAAAAACCATTAAAATACACTTTTACATTATAACAGATTAGTTTATTTAAAAAAATAAATTTCAAAAACTACCTTCTAAACAACTATAGAAAAAGAGAAAAAAAGAAACATTGTGACAAACCCCTGCCCTCACCCGCCTCCACTCCACTCCGCCACCAAAAAAATTCCACTCAGAGGAGCAGTGGTTATGTCACATTGTATGAAAGAAAATCATATGTGTTCTGCAACGTTAATAGCTATTTAAAATGACAACAGTTAAAATATATATTTTTAATTTTTAATTGTATTGTTATTATTATTTTTTTTATTATTAAAATTTTTCTTTGAGAATTAAATTATACAGTAATATTTATGAAGAAAAGTTGTTACAATTTCATTATGAGAAATGTTAAACATTGTCTTGCATTTATATATATTAGGCTTTTTTTAAAGGTATAACTGCAGATAATCTTCAAATAAATAACAGTTGAAATTTTTAATAGAAATAATAAACAAGGGAAAACAAAGGAAAGAAAACAAATGTAAAAAAAAGTGTTTGTAGTGCAAGACAAATACATTTATAGAATGTGTGCAGTCTCCTGGGAGGTCTTTTTGCTGGTTATGTTGTGTGAGTAATTAGATAGATAAAGAATCATACTTGGGTTAACTTGTAGTGCAATAGATTTATTCATTAATTGTAATATGTTTTATTGCTATATGTGCCGAAGGATGCAATGGCAATCCCGGCCCCGATCAATGTAGTGAGAAAGTCCATCATGGTGATCGCTCTCACAGCTGACCATATATCTATGTGGCCCACCATCAGCTGAAGGGCCTGAGCAGTAGTTGGAGAGATGGGGTGTTGTCGCAAAAATCCATGTGGGTCAATCACATCCTCACTGCAGCTGCTATCCTTGCAAGCTTTTGTAGAATCGCTGTAGTTGCTCATCATAACTTCATCACCGGAACATAGAAAGGTAAGTGGAGAGGCTTCCAAGACATTGTCTTCCGAGGTTGTACAAATCACGGAGAGCTCCTCCGGATCAGGGCTAGTAAGTCCATGCTTTGTTGGCTGTTGAACAAAACTGAGGATTGTAGTAATTCTCTTTTCAATCCTATTCAAATAATCCAAGAAACGCACTTTTATCTGGTTAAGCAGTAATCTGTCTTCCATATTGTTGAAGCCAAAATAAAGCAGTGCACCATTGGAAATGCGATACAGCAGATATCCGAGGGAAGTCGAGGAGGGGGGTGGTGGTAGGCCTCAGCCTCAGAAAAGTCCCCGAGTATAGCTGATATCAGCAATCATTAAAATAAACATATTTAATGGTTTAGAATCTTTAGTTACTAAATGATCCAATGAATTCAGTATCAGATGGCGTCTAGGAGAGTGATATTTAACAGATAGATTTTGAAAACTAAAGCAGGACACAATATTGCAACCTACAATGGACTTTGCCCGGAAGTTTCCCCCTTAAAATACTCTTTATATAACAACATAGCGATTGATTTTTAAACAAAAGTCACAAACTACCTTCTAAACAACTAAAGTAAAAAAAAAAAATCATTGTGACAAACCCCTGCCCTCACCCGCCTCCACTCCACTCCGCCACCAAAACAATTCCACTCAGAGGAGCATTGGATATGTCACATTGTATGAAAGAAAATCATATGTGTTCTGCAACGTTAATAGCTACTTAAAATGAAATCTACCCTTAAAATACACTCATATATAACAACATAGTGATTTTTTTTTTCAAAAAGTCACAAACTACCTTCTAAACAACTTAAAAAAAGAAAAAAAAAAGTGTCACAAACCCCTGCCCTCACCCACCTCCACGCCACCAAATAAATGCCACTCAGAGGAGCTGTGGGATGTCACTTTACATAAATAAATTCATATAAGTTATTTAAAGTAAATAGCTATAAAAATAAAACCAATCATTAAAATATACGTTTACCATATTAACAGAGTAGTTGTTTTAAAAAAAAAAAAAAAGTAAAAAACTACCATCTAAACAACTATAGAAAAAGAGAAAAAAAGAAACATTGTGACAAATCCCTGCCCTCACCTGCCTCCACTCCACTCCGCCACCAAAAAAATTCCACTCAGAGGAGCAGTGGATATGTCACATTGTATGAAAGAAAAACATAATTTATGCTTACCTGATAAATTCCTTTCTTCTGTTGTGTGATCAGTCCACGGGTCATCATTACTTCTGGGATATTATCTGCTCCCCTACAGGAAGTGCAAGAGGATTCACCCAGCAGAGTTGCTATATAGCTCCTCCCCTCTACGTCACCTCCAGTCATTCGACCAAAGACCAACGAGAAAGGAGAAGCCAAGGGTGAAGTGGTGACTGAATTATAATTTAAAAAATATTTACCTGCCTTAAAAAAACAGGGCGGGCCGTGGACTGATCACACAACAGAAGAAAGGAATTTATCAGGTAAGCATAAATTATGTTTTCTTCTGTTATGTGTGATCAGTCCACGGGTCATCATTACTTCTGGGATACCAATACCAAAGCAAAAGTACACGGATGACGGGAGGGATAGGCAGGCTCATTATACAGAAGGAACCACTGCCTGAAGAACCTTTCTCCCAAAAATAGCCTCCGAAGAAGCAAAAGTGTCAAATTTGTAAAATTTGGAAAAAGTATGAAGCGAAGACCAAGTTGCAGCCTTGCAAATCTGTTCAACAGAGGCCTCATTCTTAAAGGCCCAAGTGGAAGCCACAGCTCTAGTGGAATGAGCTGTAATTCTTTCAGGAGGCTGCTGTCCAGCAGTCTCATAGGCTAAACGTATTATGCTACGAAGCCAAAAAGAGAGAGAGGTAGCAGAAGCTTTTTGACCTCTCCTCTGTCCAGAATAAACGACAAACAGAGAAGAAGTTTGGCGAAAATCTTTAGTTGCCTGCAAGTAGAACTTGAGGGCACGAACTACATCCAGATTGTGTAGAAGACGTTCCTTCTTTGAAGAAGGATTTGGACACAAGGATGGAACAACAATCTCTTGATTGATATTCCTGTTAGAGACAACCTTAGGTAAGAACCCAGGTTTAGTACGCAGAACTACCTTGTCTGAGTGAAAGATCAGATAAGGAGAATCACAATGTAGGGCTGATAACTCAGAGACTCTTCGAGCCGAGGAAATAGCCATTAAAAATAGAACTTTCCAAGATAACAATTTTATATCAATGGAATGAAGGGGTTCAAACGGAACACCCTGTAAAACGTTAAGAACTAAGTTTAAACTCCATGGCGGAGCAACAGTTTTAAACACAGGCTTGATCCTAGCTAAAGCCTGACAAAAGGCCTGGATGTCTGAATTTTCTGACAGACGCCTGTGTAACAAGATGGACAGAGCTGAGATCTGTCCCTTTAATGAGCTAGCCGATAAACCCTTTTCTAAACCTTCTTGTAGAAAAGACAATATCCTAGGAATCCTAACCTTACTCCAGGAGTAATCTTTGGATTCACACCAGTATAGGTATTTACGCCATATTTTATGGTAAATCTTTCTGGTAACAGGCTTCCTAGCCTGTATCAGGGTATCAATAACCGACTCAGAAAAACCACGTTTTGATAAAATCAAGCGTTCAATTTCCAAGCAGTCAGCTTCAGAGAAGTTAGACTTTGATGTTTGAATGGACCCTGAATCAGAAGGTCCTGTCTTAGAGGTAGAGACCAAGGCGGACAGGATGACATGTCCACTAGATCTGCATACCAAGTCCTGCGCGGCCATGCAGGCGCTATTAGAATCACTGATGCTCTCTCCTGTTTGATCTTGGCAATCAATCGAGGAAGCAGCGGGAAGGGTGGAAACACATAAGCCATCCTGAAGTTCCAAGGTGCTGTCAAAGCATCTATCAGAACCGCTCCCGGATCCCTGGATCTGGATCCGTAGCGAGGAAGTTTGGCGTTCTGGCGAGACGCCATGAGATCTATCTCTGGTTTGCCCCAACGTCGAAGTATTTGGGCAAAGACCTCCGGATGAAGTTCCCACTCCCCCGGATGAAGAGTCTGGCGACTCAGGAAATCCGCCTCCCAGTTCTCCACTCCCGGGATGTGGATTGCTGACAGGTGGCAAGAGTGAGACTCTGCCCAGCGAATTATCTTTGATACTTCTATCATTGCTAGGGAGCTTCTTGTCCCTCCCTGATGGTTGATGTAAGCTACAGTCGTGATGTTGTCCGACTGAAACCTGATGAACCCCCGAGTCTTTAACTGGGGCCAAGCTAGAAGGGCATTGAGAACTGCTCTCAATTCCAGAATGTTTATTGGCAGGAGACTTTCCTCCTGACTCCATTGTCCCTGAGCCTTCAGAGAATTCCAGACAGCGCCCCAACCTAGAAGGCTGGCGTCTGTTGTTACAATTGTCCAGTCCGGCCTGCTGAACGGCATCCCCCTGGACAGATGTGGCCGAGAAAGCCACCATAGAAGAGAGTTTCTGGTCTCTTGATCCAGATTCAGAGTGGGGGACAAATCTGAGTAATCCCCATTCCACTGACTCAGCATGCACAATTGCAGCGGTCTGAGATGTAGACGTGCAAAGGGTACTATGTCCATTGCTGCTACCATTAAGCCGATCACCTCCATGCATTGAGCTACTGACGGGAGTTGAATGGAATGAAGGACACGGCATGCATTTAGAAGCTTTGTTAATCTGTCCTCTGTCAGATAAATCTTCATTTCTACAGAATCTATAAGAGTCCCCAAGAATGGAACTCTTGTGAGAGGCAAGAGAGAACTCTTCTTTTCGTTCACTTTCCATCCATGCGACCTTAGAAATGCCAGAACTAACTCTGTATGAGACTTGGCAGTTTGAAAGCTTGAAGCTTGTATCAGAATGTCGTCTAGGTACGGAGCTACCGAAATTCCTCGCGGTCTCAGAACCGCTAGAAGGGCACCCAGAACCTTTGTGAAGATTCTTGGAGCCGTAGCCAATCCGAATGGAAGGGCTACAAACTGGTAATGCCTGTCTAAGAAGGCAAACCTTAGATACCGGTAATGATCTTTGTGAATCGGTATGTGAAGGTAAGCATCCTTTAAATCCACTGTGGTCATGTACTGACCCTTTTGGATCATGGGTAAGATTGTCCGAATAGTTTCCATTTTGAACGATGGAACTCTTAGGAATTTGTTTAGGATCTTTAAATCCAAGATTGGCCTGAAAGTTCCCTCTTTTTTGGGAACCACAAACAGGTTTGAGTAAAACCCTTGTCCCTGTTCCGACCGCGGAACCGGATGGATCACTCCCATTAATAATAGATCTTGTACACAGCGTAGAAACGCGTCTTTCTTTATTTGGTTTGTTGACAACCTTGACAGATGAAATCTCCCTCTTGGAGGAGATAATTTGAAGTCTAGAAGGTATCCCTGAGATATGATCTCTAGCGCCCAGGGATCCTGGACATCTCTTGCCCAAGCCTGGGCGAAGAGAGAGAGTCTGCCCCCCACTAGATCCGGTCCCGGATCGGGGGCCCTCGGTTCATGCTGTCTTTGAGGCAGCAGCAGGTTTACTGGCCTGCTTGCCCTTGTTCCAGGACTGGTTAGGCTTCCAGCCTTGTCTGTAACGAGCAACAGTTCCTCCCTGTTTTGGAGCAGTGGAGGGTGGCGCTGCTCCTGCTTTGAAATTCCGAAAGGGACGAAAATTAGACTGTCTAGCCTTAGCTTTGGCTTTGTCTTGAGGTAGAGCGTGGCCCTTACCTCCTGTAATGTCAGCAATAATTTCTTTCAAACCGGGCCCAAATAAAGTTTGCCCCTTGAAAGGTATATTAAGTAATTTGGACTTAGAAGTTACATCAGCCGACCAGGATTTTAGCCACAGCGCCCTGCGTGCCTGAATGGCGAATCCTGAATTCTTAGCCGTAAGTTTGGTTAAATGTACTACGGCCTCCGAAATGAATGAATTAGCTAGTTTAAGGACTCTAAGCCTGTCCGTAATGTCGTCCAGCGTAGCTGAACTGAGGTTCTCTTCTAGAGACTCAATCCAAAATGCTGCCGCAGCCGAGATCGGCGCGATGCATGCAAGGGGTTGCAATATAAAACCTTGTTGAACAAACATTTTCTTAAGGTAACCCTCTAATTTTTTATCCATAGGATCTGAAAAAGCACAGCTATCCTCCACCGGGATAGTGGTACGCTTAGCTAAAGTAGAAACTGCTCCCTCCACCTTAGGGACCGTTTGCCATAAGTCCCGTGTGGTGGCGTCTATAGGAAACATCTTTCTAAATATTGGAGGGGGTGAGAACGGCACACCGGGTCTGTCCCACTCCTTAGTAACAATTTCAGTTAATCTCTTAGGTATAGGAAAAACGTCAGTACTCGCCGGTACCGCAAAGTATTTATCCAACCTACACATTTTCTCTGGTATTGCAACAGCGTTACAATCGTTGAGAGCTGCTAAGACCTCCCCTAGTAATACACGGAGGTTTTCCAATTTAAACTTAAAATTTGAAATATCTGAATCCAATCTGTTTGGATCAGAACCGTCACCTACAGAATGAAGCTCTCCGTCCTCATGCTCTGCAAGCTGTGACGCAGTATCAGACATGGCCCTAGAATTATCAGCGCACTCTGTTCTCACCCCAGAGTGATCACGCTTGCCTCTTAGTTCTGGTAATTTAGCCAAAACTTCAGTCATAACAGTAGCCATATCTTGTAATGTTATCTGTAATGGCTGCCCAGATGTACTAGGCGCCATAATATCACGCACCTCCCGGGCGGGAGATGCAGGTACTGACACGTGAGGCGAGTTAGTCGGCATAACTCTCCCCTCGCTGTTTGGTGAAATTTGTTCAATTTGTACAGATTGGCTTTTATTTAAGGTAGCATCAATACAGCTAGTACATAAATTTCTATTGGGCTCCACCTTGGCATTGGAACAAATGACACAGGTATCTTCCTCTGAATCAGACATGTTTAACACACTAGCAAGAAACATGCAACTCGGTTACAATTTTATTTAATAAAAACGTACTGTGCCTCAAAAGCACTAAACGATTAAATGACAGTTGAAATAATGAACTGAAAAACAGTTATAGCATCACTCTTAACAAACAACACAACTTTTTAGCAAAGGTTTGTTCCCATTAGTAAAATAACACTAATTAAATTTTAAACATAAAAATTACAGAGCAACGTTTTAAATCACAGTCACTATTAAATCTCACAGCTCTGCTGAGAGAATCTACTTCCCTTCAAAGAAGTTTGAAGACCCCAGAGTTCTGTCAAAGATGAACCGGATCATGCAGAAAATATAAGTGTAACTGACTGAAAATTTTTTGATGCGTAGCAAAGAGCGCCAAAAAACGGCCCCTCCCCCTCACACACAGCAGTGAGAGAGAAACGAAACTGTCATAATCAAAACAAGCAGACTGCCAAGTGGAAAAAATAATGCCCAAATATTTATTCACTCAGTACCTCAGAAATGCAAACGATTCTACATTCCAGCAAAAACGTTTAACATGAATTAAATACCTATTAAAAGGTTTAATGTACTTTTACAGAGTAATTCCGGTGAAATACCATCCCCAGAATACTGAAGTGTAGAGTATACATACATGTCATTATATCGGTATAGCAGGATTTTCTCATCAATTCCATTCAGAAAATAAAAACCGCTACATACCTCAATGCAGATTCAACTGCCCGCTGTCCCCTGATCTGAAGCTTTTACCTCCCTCAGATGGCCGAGAAACAGCAATATGATCTTAACTACTCCGGTTAAAATCATAATAAAAAACTCTGGTAGATTCTTCTTCAAACTCTGCCAGAGAAGTAATAACACGCTCCGGTGCTATTGTAAAATAACAAACTTTTGATTGAAGTTATAAAAACTAAGTATAATCACCATAGTCCTCTCACACCTCCTATCTAGTCTTTGGGTGCAAGAGAATGACTGGAGGTGACGTAGAGGGGAGGAGCTATATAGCAACTCTGCTGGGTGAATCCTCTTGCACTTCCTGTAGGGGAGCAGATAATATCCCAGAAGTAATGATGACCCGTGGACTGATCACACATAACAGAAGAAATCATATGTGTTCTGCAACGTTAATAGCTATTTAAAATCTACCCTTAAAATACACTCTTATATAACAACATAGTGATTATTTTTTTTTTCTAAAAGTCTCAAACTACTTCTAAACAACTAAAAAAAAAAGAAAAATAAAGTGTGACAAACCCCTGCCCTCACCTACCTCCACTCCGCCAACAAAAAAATTCCACTCAGAGGAGCAGTGGGATGTCACGTTGCATAAATAAATTCATATTTAAAGTAAATAGCTATTAAAAATAAAAACAACAATTAAAATATACTTTTACATGATAACAGAGTAGTTGTTTTAAAAAAGAAACAAAGTTCAAAAACTACCTTCTAAACAACTATAGAAAAAGAGAAAAAAAGAAACATGCCCTCACCTGCCTCCACTCCACTCCGCCACCAAAAAATTCCACTCACAGGAGCAGTGGATATGTCTTATTGTATGAAAGAAAATCATATGTGTTCTGCAACGTTAATAGCTATTTAAAATGAAATCTACCCTTAAAATACACTCTTATATAACAATATAGTGATGCAATGGCAATCCCGGCCCGGATCAATGTAGTGAGAAAGTCCATCATGGTGATCGCTCTCACTGCTGACCATATATCTATCTATGTGGCCCACCGTCAGCTGAAGGGCCTGAGCTGTAGTTGGAGAGATGGGGTGTTGTCACAAAAATCCTTGTGGGTCTATCACATCCTCATTGCAGCTGCTATCCTCGCAAGCATCTGTAGGATCGCTGTAGTTGCTCATCATAACTTCATCACCGGAACATAGAAAGGTAAGTGGAGAGGCTTCCAAGACATTGTCTTCCGAGGTTGTACAAATCACGGAGAGCTCCTCCGGATCAGGGCTAGTAAGTCCATGCTTTGTTGGCTGTTGAACAAAATTGAGGATTGTAGTAATTCTCTTTTCAATCTTATTAAAATAATCCAAGAAACGCACTTTTATCTGGTTAAGCAGTAATCTGTCTTCCACATTGTTGAAGCCAAAATAAAGCAGCGCACCATTGGAAATGCGATACAACATATATCCAAGGGGTGTCGAGGAGGGGGGTGGTGGTAGGCCTCAGCCTCAGAAAAGTCCCGGAGTATAGCTGAAATCCGCAATCATTAAAATAATCATATTTACATATTTACTTTAGTTACTATATGATCCAATTAATTCAGTATCAGATGGCGTCTAGGAGAGTGATATTTAACAGATAGATTTTGAAAACTTAAGCAGCACACAATATTGAAACCTATAATGGACTTTGCCTGGAAGTTCCCCCTTAAAATACTCTTTATATAACAACATAGCGATTGTTTTTTAAACAAAAGTCACAAACTACCTTCTAAACGACTAAAGTAAAAAAAAAATCATTGTGACAAATCCCTGCCCTCATCTGCCTCCACTCCACTCCGCCACCAAAAAAAATCCCCTCAGAGTAGCAGTGGATATGTCACATTGTATGAAAGAAAAACATAATTTATGCTTACCTGATAAATTTATTTCTCTTGTGGTGTATCCAGTCCACGGATCATCCATTACTTATGGGATATTAACTCCTCCCCAACAGGAAGTGCAAGAGGATTCACCCAGCAGAGCTGCTACATAGCTCCTCCCCTAACTGCCATTACCAGTCATTCGACCGAAAACATGCAGAGAAAGGAAAACCATAGGGTGCAGTGGTGACTGTAGTTTAATGGAAAAATTACCTGCCTTAAAGTGACAGGGCGGGCCGTGGACTGGATACACCACAAGAGAAATAAATTTATCAGGTAAGCATAAATTATGTTTTCTCTTGTTAAGTGTATCCAGTCCACGGATCATCCATTACTTATGGGATACCAATACCAAAGCTAAAGTACACGGATGACGGGAGGGACAGGCAGGCTCTTTATACGGAAGGAACCACTGCCTGAAGAACCTTTCTCCCAAAAACAGCCTCCGAAGAAGCAAAAGTGTCAAATTTGGAAAATTTGGAAAAAGTATGAAGAGAAGACCAAGTTGCAGCCTTGCAAATCTGTTCAACAGAAGCCTCATTCTTAAAGGCCCAAGTGGAAGCCACAGCTCTAGTAGAATGTGCTGTAATTCTTTCAGGAGGCTGCTGTCCAGCAGTCTCATAGGCTAACCGTATTATGCTACGAAGCCAAAAGGAGAGAGAGGTAGCCAAAGCTTTTTGACCTCTCCTCTGACCAGAATAAACGACAAACAGGGAAGACGTTTGTCGAAAATCCTTAGTTGCCTGTAGATAAAATTTCAGGGCACGGACTACATCTAGATTGTGTAGCAGACGTTCCTTTTTCGAAGAAGGATTAGGACACAAAGATGGAACCACAATCTCTTGATTGATATTCCTGTTAGTGACCACCTTAGGTAGGAACCCAGGTTTAGTACGCAGAACTACCTTGTCTGAATGAAAAATCAGATAAGGAGAATCACAATGTAAGGCAGATAACTCAGAGACTCTTCGAGCCGAGGAAATCGCTATTAAAAACAGAACTTTCCAAGATAACAACTTGATATCAATGGAATGAAGGGGTTCAAACGGAACCCCCTGTAAAACATTAAGAACTAAGTTCAAACTCCATGGTGGAGCAACAGTTTTAAACACAGGCTTGATCCTAGCTAAAGCCTGACAAAAAGCTTGAACGTCAGGAACTTCTGACAGACGTTTGTGTAAAAGAATGGACAGAGCTGAAATCTGTCCCTTTAAGGAACTAGCGGATAAACCCTTTTCTAAACCTTCTTGTAGAAAAGACAATATCCTCGGAATCCTAACCTTACTCCATGAGTAACTCTTGGATTCGCACCAATATAAGTATTTGCGCCATATCTTATGGTAAATCTTTCTGGTAACAGGCTTCCTAGCCTGTATTAAGGTATCAATAACTGACTCAGAAAAACCACGTTTTGATAAAATCAAGCGTTCAATTTCCAAGCAGTCAGCTTCAGAGAAATTAGATTTTGATGTTTGAAGGGACCCTGGATCAGAAGGTCCTGTTTCAGAGGTAGCGACCAAGGTGGACAGGATGACATGTCCACTAGATCTGCATACCAAGTCCTGCGTGGCCATGCAGGCGCTATTAGAATCACTGATGCTCTCTCCTGTTTGATTCTGGCAATCAATCGAGGAAGCATCGGGAAGGGTGGAAACACATAAGCCATCCCGAAGGTCCAAGGTGCTGTCAAAGCATCTATCAGAACCGCTCCCGGATCCCTGGATCTGGACCCGTAACGAGGAAGCTTGGCGTTCTGTCGAGACGCCATGAGATCTATCTCTGGTTTGCCCCAACGTCGAAGTATTTGGGCAAAGACCTCCGGATGAAGTTCCCACTCCCCCGGATGAAAAGTCTGACGACTTAAGAAATCCGCCTCCCAGTTCTCCACTCCCGGGATGTGGATTGCTGACAGGTGGCAAGAGTGAGACTCTGCCCAGCGAATTATCTTTGATACTTCCATCATTGCTAGGGAGCTTCTTGTCCCTCCCTGATGGTTGATGTAAGCTACAGTCGTGATGTTGTCCGACTGAAACCTGATGAACCCCCGAGTTGTTAACTGGGGCCAAGCCAGAAGGGCATTGAGAACTGCTCTCAATTCCAGAATGTTTATTGGTAGGAGACTCTCCTCCTGATTCCATTGTCCCTGAGCCTTCAGAGAATTCCAGACAGCGCCCCAACCTAGTAGGCTGGCGTCTGTTGTTACAATTGTCCAGTCCGGCCTGCTGAATGGCATCCCCCTGGACAGATGTGGCCGAGAAAGCCACCATAGAAGAGAATTTCTGGTCTCTTGATCCAGATTCAGAGTAGGGGACAAGTCTGAGTAATCCCCATTCCACTGACTTAGCATGCACAATTGCAGCGGTCTGAGATGTAGGCGTGCAAAGGGTACTATGTCCATTGCTGCTACCATTAAGCCGATCACCTCCATGCATTGAGCTACTGACGGGTGTTGAATGGAATGAAGGACACGGCATGCATTTTGAAGCTTTGTTAACCTGTCTTCTGTCAGGTAAATCTTCATTTCTACAGAATCTATAAGAGTCCCCAAGAAGGGAACTCTTGTGAGTGGAAAGAGAGAACTCTTCTTTTCGTTCACCTTCCATCCATGCGACCTTAGAAATGCCAGTACTAACTCTGTATGAGACTTGGCAGTTTGAAAGCTTGAAGCTTGTATCAGAATGTCATCTAGGTACGGAGCTACCGCAATTCCTTGCGGTCTTAGTACCGCCAGAAGAGCACCCAGAACCTTTGTGAAGATTCTCATAGCCGTAGCCAATCCGAATGGAAGAGCTACAAACTGGTAATGCCTGTCTAGAAAGGCAAACCTTAGATACCCGTAATGATCCTTGTGAATCGGTATGTGAAGGTAAGCATCCTTTAAATCCACTGTGGTCATGTACTGACCCTTTTGGATCATGGGTAAAATTGTCTAAATAGTTTCCATTTTGAACGATGGAACTCTTAGGAATTTGTTTAGGATCTTTAAATCCAGGATTGGCCTGAAAGTTCCCTCTTTTTTGGGAACCACAAACAGATTTGAGTAAAACCCTTGTCCCTGTTCCGACCGTGGAACTGGATGGATTACTCCCATTAATAAAAGCTCTTGTACGCAGCGTAGAAACGCCTCTTTCTTTATTTGGTTTGTTGACAACCTTGACAGATGAAATCTCTCTCTTGGGGGAGAGTATTTGAAGTCCAGAAGGTATCCCTGAGATATTATCTCTAGCGCCCAGGGATCCTGGACATCTCTTGCCCAAGCCTGGGCGAAGAGAGAAAGTCTGCCCCCCACTAGATCCGTTCCCGGATCGGGGGCCCTCAATTCATGCTGTTTTAGGGGCACCAGCAGGTTTCCTGGCCTGCTTGCCCTTGTTCCAGGACTGGTTAGGTCTCCAGCCTTGTCTGTAGCGAGCAACAGATCCTTCTTGTTTTGGAGCAGAGGAAGTTGATGCTGCTCCTGCTTTGAAATTCCGAAAGGAACGAAAATTAGATTGTCTAGCCTTAGGTTCGGCTCTGTCTTGAGGCAGGGCATGGCCTTTACCTCCTGTAATGTCAGCGATAATTTCTTTCAATCCGGGCCCGAATAAGGTCTGCCCTTTGAAAGGTATATTAAGAAATTTAGACTTAGAAGTAACGTCAGCTGACCAGGATTTTAGCCACAGTGCTCTGCGCGCCTGAATGGCGAATCCGGAATTCTTAGCCGTAAGCTTAGTTAAATGTACTACGGCATCTGAAATAAATGAGTTAGCTAACTTAAGAGCTTTAAGCCTGTGTGTAATCTCATCTAATGGAGCTGATTCAAGTGTCCCTTCCAGAGACTCAAACCAAAATGCTGCTGCAGCCGTGACAGGCGCAATGCATGCAAGGGGTTGCAATATAAAACCTTGTTGAACAAACATTTTCTTAAGGTAACCCTCTAACTTTTTATCCATTGGATCTGAAAAGGCACAGCTATCCTCCACCGGGATAGTGGTACGCTTAGCTAAAGTAGAAACTGCTCCCTCCACCTTAGGGATCGTTTGCCATAAGTCCCGTGTGGTGGTGTCTATTGGAAACATCTTTCTAAATATCGGAGGGGGTGAGAACGGCACACCGGGTCTATCCCACTCCTTAGTAACAATTTCAGTAAGTCTCTTAGGTATAGGAAAAACGTCAGTACTCGACGGTACCGCAAAATATTTATCCAACCTACACATTTTTTCTGGTATTGCAACTGTGTTACAATCATTCAGAGCCGCTAACACCTCCCCTAGTAATACACGGAGGTTTTCCAGCTTAAATTTAAAATTTGAAATATCTGAATCCAATCTGTTTGGATCAGAACCGTCAGCCGCAGAATGAAGCTCTCCGTCCTCATGTTCTGCAAGTTGTGACGCAGTATCTGACATGGCCCTAACATTATCAGCGCACTCTGTTCTCACCCCAGAGTGATCACGCTTACCTCTTAGTTCTGGTAATTTAGCCAAAACTTCAGTCATAACAGTAGCCATATCCTGTAATGTGATTTGTAATGGCCGCCCAGATGTACTCGGCGCCACAATATCACGCACCCCCCGAGCGGGAGATGCAGGTACTGACACGTGAGGCGAGTTAGTCGGCATAACTCTCCCCTCGTTGTTTGGTGAAATGTGTTCCATTTGTACAGATTGACTTTTATTTAAAGTAGCATCAATACAGTTAGTACATAAATTTCTATTGGGCTCCACTTTGGCATTAGCACATATAGCACAGATGTCTTCCTCTGAATCAGACATGTTTAACACACTAGCAAATAAACTAGCAACTTGGAAATACTTTTCAAGTAATTTACTATAATATGAAAACGTACTGTGCCTATAAGAAGCACAGAAAGAGTTATGACAGTTGAAAGTTAATAAACTGAAAGGTTATAGCATCAAATCTTTGTAAAAAACACAATTTTAGCAAAGGCTTGTTCCCATTAGCGAAGGATAACTAGCCCTGATAGCAGAAAAAAAGTTACAGAAATAAACGTTTTTTATCACAGTCAACTACAATCTCACAGCTCTGCTGTGAATGATTACCTCCCTCAAAACAAGTTTTGAAGACCCCTGAGTTCTGTAGAGATGAACCGGATCATGCAGGAAATACAATGAGCTTCTGACTGAATTTTTTGACCTCCCCCTCACACACAACAGTGAGAGAGATCAGTAAACTGTCATAAATTAAATAAAACAACTGCCAAGTGGAAAAAATAATGCCCAAAACATTTTATTCACCCAGTACCTCAGAAAATGAAACGATTTTACATGCCAGCAAAAAACGTTTAACATAAATTAAGTGTTATTAAAGAGCCTGTTGCCAGTCCCTGCAAATTAGGCTAAAGTCTTATGCACACAGTATAATTCCAGTGAAGTGCCATTCCCCAGAATACTGAAGTGTAAAATATACATACATGACAGCCTGATACCAGTTGCTGCTACTGCATTTAAGGCTGAGTTTACATTATATCGGTATGGCAGAATTTTCTCATCAATTCCATTGTCAGAAAATAATAAGCTGCTACATACCTCTTTGCAGATTAATCTGCCCGCTGTCCCCTGATCTGAAGTTTACCTCTCCTCAGATGGCCGAGAAACAGCAATATGATCTTAACTACGCCGGCTAAAATCATAGTAAAAACTCAGGTAGATTCTTCTTCAAATTCTACCAGAGAAGGAGTAACACACTCCGGTGCTATTATAAAATAACAAACTTTTGATTGAAGGTATAAAACTAAATATAATCACCATAGTCCTCTCACACATCCTATCTAGTCGTTGGGTGCAAGAGAATGACTGGTAATGGCAGTTAGGGGAGGAGCTATGTAGCAGCTCTGCTGGGTGAATCCTCTTGCACTTCCTGTTGGGGAGGAGTTAATATCCCATAAGTAATGGATGATCCGTGGACTGGATACACTTAACAAGAGAAATCATATGTGTTCTGCAACGTTAATAGCTATTTAAAATCTACCCTTAAAATACACTCTTACATAACAACATAGTGATTATTTTTTTTTTTTCAAAAAGTCACAAACTACCTTCTAAACAACTTAAAAAAAGAAAAATTAGTGTCACAAACCCCTGCCCTCACCCACCTCCACGACACTCCGCCACCAAATAAATGCCACTCAGGGGCGCGATCCGATATATGGCGTAGTTTTTGGCGCAAGCAAGGGAACCCACGCCGCCCGTAATTTCACCTCGCAACTCGACCTATCCAATATACTGCGCCGTCAGATGCTAACTGGCGTAAGTAGGAAAAACCGGCGATCAACTAAAATGTGCACAAATACACATTTTAGTTGTCGCAAGTACTTACACCAGTATTTTATTCACGTAAAGTCTCAATAAAGTGTCGTTTTATGCAAATGAGGCTACGAATTCTAAAAGATGCGCCACGTAATTACGCCATTCAAAATTCATACATAAACCCATGCGCAGCGGCCATTTTCTTTAGTGTGTTTGGTTGGTTCTTGGAGCTACAGCACACTACAGTGAGTAGAGAGATTAGTGGTAAGAGTAGTGAGAGAGGAGCATTTCATAAAGTTAGGTCGGATTGTTGGATTGTTAAGCCTGTACATTTACTTACACTTTTTTTTACATATTGCACACATTTTGCATACACACATATACAAAATACACAACCCTTTTTTTTACTAACACCTCACACATTTTATTTATCTTTTACAGTGTGATAGGCTGAGTGTTTGGTTGTGATTGTGTGTGATTGAAGTGGGAGTGAGTGTGAGTGTGTGAGTGTGTGTAGTTTGAGGATGACAGGGAGAGCTAGGGCGGAGGGGAGGAGGGAAAGGGAGTTGCAGTTTGAGGATTATGGACAGGAGGAGCAGCAGGGTCCCCATCAGGGAGTGAGTGGAGGGGGGAGAGTTAGAAGGGAGGATGGGAGTGGGGTTGCCCCAAGGTCAGGCACACTCAGTAGAGAGACAGAGGGTGAACATGGGGATAGAAGAGGGGAGTAGGGAGAGGATAGGGAGGAACCCACACCAGGGATATCCCAGGGAGGGAGCCAGGTGGCCCAGGACGAGGAGCGCATGAGGTGCCCCAACTTCTCTTTTGCAGAAAACCACGCGCTAGTCCAGGCCGTCCTGGAGAACCACACTGCCCTCTTTGGCCAAGAGAAAGGCAAAGGAGTTGCCCAAAGGCGTAAAGATGCATGGCTGAGGGTTGAGGAGGCAGTCAATAGCGTGGCCCAGCAGAGGAGGAATGTGGATGGGCTCAAGAAAAGGTGGAATGACTGCAAGAGGCGGGTCAAGGAGAAAATGGGCCAAGAAGCCATGCAGCAGAGGGGAACAGGCGGTGGTCCTCACCAGGAGGCGGAATATAATGAGTGGCAGGAGCTCATTCGCAGGTCCTTGAGCGTCACAGCAGTCCGTGGACTTCCAGGGGCTCGTGACTCAGGGACTGCAACATCAGCACAGCATGCTGGTGAGTAACATCCCATACACCAGTATTATATGTATTTGAGATATAACATCCTTTAATGTCACACATTCATGTACACAATGAGGAGCATGGAATTTGGCCTACTAACAAAAACATCTACAATTAGATTTCACATTAAAGGGACATTAAACCAAAGCTTTTTATGTCATTATTCAGATAGAGAATACAGTTTTAAACAACATCAAAATTTACTTCTATTATGTAATTTGCTTAATTATTTTGTTATTCTTTGTTTATTAAACATCAATGCACATGGGTGAGCCAATCACATGAGGCATTGATGTGCAGCCACCAATCAGCAACTTCTGAGCCTATCTAGATATGCTTTTCAGCTAAGAATATCAAGAGAATGAAGCAAATTAGGTAATGGAAGTAAATTACAAAGTTGCTTAAAATTGCATGCTCTAGCTGAATCATGAAAGAATAAAAATGGGTTTAATGTCCATTTAATGCTACTTAACACATTGAAATTAATGATATGAGGTGGAATAGTGAAATACTAACATGTCTCGGAGTAACACAGGCCACAAGCCACATGTAGAGTTTTCAGTAAATGGACACTATAGCCATTACAATACTTTTAGCTCAAGAAATCATGTTATGTGCCCACATCAGGCTAAAAGAAATTGTGTGACCATAGTGTAACTTAAAGAACACATTTTATCCATCACTGACATGTACACATAACTATTGTATGAAACACATACATGTATACTTTGCATATTAAAATCCCTCATATCACAAATCACAATGTGTACATGCATGTTATAGAGTTTGACATGAGAGTCAGTATAGGCCCTAGCATGTATCAATGTACATTGTATGCCCACATGGATATATATATGTATATGATTGTACTAATACCTCTCATCATTTGACTCCTCCACAGAACCTCCTGTCACCAGGGTGCAAACGGGCATGCATCCACCGCAACCACCAGGCCAGAGAATGGTTCCAGCACAACCAGCAGGCCAGAGAATGGCTCCACCACAACCACCAGGCCAGAGAATCCCTCAACAGTATGCTCCCAGGCATGAGGTGGGTTGGATTGCCTCTCTTGAGGATTCATATGTCATGCCACCAAGTTTTGAAGAGGAGCCCTGGCAGGAGCCCTGGCCGGAGGACTATACTTTTGGTTATGAGGGGCAGCCAAGGCATCCCCAAAGGGTAGATGTCTTTACCCCCCTCCCAATATCAGGCCAGTCAGGACTTTTACCACCAGGACATACAAACTGGTCAGACTGAGTGGTCACACACCAGTCGTCAATGGGACCAGCTATATGAAGAGGAGCTTATAGCTGTGGTAGTTCCTCCTGAGGCACCAGCTTTTGTAGTTCCACCTGAGGCACCAGCTGGGGTTGTTCATCCTGAGGCACCAGCTGTCATTGTTCATCATGAGGCACCAGCTGGGGTTGTTCATCCTGAGGCACCAGCTGTCATTGTTCATCATGAGGCACCAGATGGGGTTGTTCATCCTGAGGCACCAGCTGGGGTTGTTCATTCTGAGGCACCAGCTGGGGTTGTTCATCCTGAGGCACCAGCCATTATTGTTCCTCCTGAGGCACCAGCCATCATTGTTCCTCCTGAAGCAACAGCTGACATTGTTCCAGATGCAACAGCAGCTAGAGGTGAACCTGCGCCTAGAATCCCTGCTGGTGAAGAGCCTTTACATCCTCTGACTTCTGCCCTGGGCGACGAATACATTGCCCTCCAGAGGAGGCAAACATCAACCTGCGAGAGGCTCACATCAACCTGCGAGAGAATGCAGAGAGACCAACGCAGGTTTTACAGGAGCCAACAGACTTTACTACAGCGATCCATTGAGCTGCAATGGGACATAGCAGCATCTTTAAGTGGTATCGTCCAGAACCAATCTAAGATGCTGAGAGTTATTTCGGACATGCAGATGCAGACTGACAACAGATGGCGGGAACAAAACCAACTGTTGGGTGTGTTGGTGGAGCATTTCACACACCAGCAGGACACTGCCTCCAGCCTCTCATCTGTGGCCAGCACTCCTGCAGAATCCTCTGAATCCACACAACCCAGGAGACGCAGGAGTAGTTTCACTTACATGCAGTGGAAATCCGCAGTATGTAAATCGATGACCAGCTGCAGCAGGGGCAGCACCATCACCATGGACCTCAGCAGCAACTATAGAATCAGCATTGTTCTGTAGACAGAACAACAGGGGATTGTAGGGCTTCCAGCACCCCTTGTGCCCCATGATGACCCCTTGTGCCCCATGATGACCCCTTGTGCCCCATGATTGACCCCTTGTGCCCCATGATGACCCCTTGTGCCCCATGATTGACCCCTTGTGCCCCATGATGACCCCTTGTACCCCATGATGACCCCCTGTGCCCCATGATTGACCCCTTGTGCCCCATGATGACCCCTTGTGCCCCATGATGACCCCCGGTGCCCCATGATTGACCCCTTGTGCCTCATGATGCACCCCTTTGTGATTGGTTTGACAAACTTGCAGGGGCAGGAATAATAAATGCTTTGAAGAGGTTAACTATTTGTGATCAAGCTGCTGATATGTATGTTGTTAAGCATGCACTTGTTAGGCCTTCAGAGAGTTACGTTGGTTTCTAAGTCAGTGCAAGGGTTGCTGCGCCTTCAATTTGTGGCGAGATGAGAATGGAGTAGATTTTCTGAAATCTGCGCGCGTAAGTCCTTACGCCGTATATTGGATACCAAACTGCGCGTGTTTTGTATGTCAGTCTATGGGCCAAAAAACGACGGGTGAAGGCAAAAATATACGCGCATAACTTCTACGTTACGCCGTATATATAATACCAAACCCGCGCAAATTTTGGCGTCGCCGGCATCTGCGGGCGACGCTGTATATCAGATCGAGGCCCAGAGGAGCAGTGGGATGTCACTTTACATAAATAAATTCATATAAGTTATTTAAAGTAAATAGCTATAAAAATAAAAAAAAACATTAAAATATACGTTTACCATATTAACAGAGTAGTTGTTTTAAAAAAACAAAAGTCAAAAACTACCTTCTAAACAACTATAGAAAAAGAGAAAAAAAGAAACATTGTTACAAATCCCTGCCCTCACCAGCCTCCACTCCACACCGCCACCAAAAAAATTCCACTCAGAGGAGCAGTGGTTATGTCACATTGTATGAAAGAAAATCATATGTGTTCTGCAACGTTAATAGCTATTTAAAATCTACCCTTAAAATACACTCTTATATAACAACATAGTGATTATTTTTTTTTTAAAAAAAGTCACAAACTACCTTCTAAAAAACTTAAAAAAAGAAAAAAAAGTGTCACAAACCCCTGCCCTCACCCACCTCCACGCCACTCCGCTACCAAATAAATGCCACTCAGAGGAGCAGTGGGATGTCACTTTACATAAATAAATTCATATAAGTTATTCAAAGTAAATAGCTATTAAAAATAAAAACAACCATTAAAATATACGTTTACCATATTAACAGAGTAGTTGTTTTAAAAAAAAACAAATGTCAAAAACTACCTTCTAAACAACTATAGAAAAGAGAAAAAAAGAAACATTGTGACAAATCCCTGCCCTCACCGGCCTCCACTCCACTCCGCCACCAAAAAAATTCCACTCAGAGGATCAGTGGATATGTCACATTGTATGAAAAAAAAATCATATGTGCTTTGCAACGTTAATTGCTATATAAAATGAAATCTACCATTAAAATACAGTCTTATATAACAACATAGTGATTTTTTTTTTAAAGTCTCAAACTACCTTCTAAACAACTTAAAAAAAAAAAAAAAAAAAAAAAAAAGTGTGACAAACCCCTGCCCTCACTCACCTCCACCCCGCCATCAAATAAATGCCACTCACTGGAGCAGTGGGATGTCACGTTGCATAAATACATTTATAAAAGTTATTTAAAGAAAATAGCTATTAAAAATAAAAACAACAATTAAAATACACTTATACATGATAACAGAGTAGTTGTTTTAAAAAAACAAATTTCAAAAACTACCTTCAAAACAACTATAGAAAAAAAGAAAAAAGGAAACATTGTGACAAATCCCTGTCCTCACCCGCCTCCACTCCACTCCGCCACCAAAAAAATTCCACTCAGAGGAGCAGTGGATATGTCACATTGTATGAAAGAAAATCATATGTGTTCTGCAATGTTAATAGCTATTTAAAATGAAATCTACCCTTAAAATACACTCTTATATAAAATATAGATATTTTTTTTTTTCAAAGTCTCAAACTACCTTCTAAACAACTAAAAAAGAAAGAAAAATAAAGTGTGAAAAACCCCTGCCCTCACCTACCTCCACTCCGCCACCAAATAAATGTCACTCAGAGGAGCAGTGGGATGTCACGTTTCATAAATACATTCATATTTAAAGTAAATAGCTATTAAAAATAAAAACAACAATTAAAATATACTTTTACATGATAACAGAGTAGTTGTTTAAAAAAAAAAAAAAATTCAAAAACTACCTTCTAAACAACTATAGAAAAAGAGAAAAAAAGAAACATTGTGACAAATCCCTGCCCTCACCCGTCTCCACTCCACTCCGCCACCAAAAAAATTCCACTCAGAGGAGCAGTGGATATGTCACATTGTATGAAAGAAAATCATATGTGTTCTGCAACGTTAATAGCTATTTAAAATGAAATCTACCCTTAAAATACACTGTTATATAACAACATAGCTATTATTTTTATTTTTTTTTAAAGTCTCAAACTACCTTCTAAACAACTAAAAAAAAGAAAGATAAAGTGTGACACACCCCTGCCCTCACCTACCTCCACTCCGCCACCAAATAAATGCCACTCAGAGGAGCAGTGAGATGTCACGTTGCATAAATAAATTCATATTTAAAGTAAATAGCTATTAAAAATAAAAACAACAATTAAAATATACTTTTACATGATAACAGAGTAGTTGTTTTAAAAAAAAATTCAAAAACTACCTTCTAAACAACTATAGAAAAAGAGAAAAAAAGAAACATTGTGACAAATCCCTGCCCTCACCCGCCTCCACTCCACTCTGCCACCAAAAAAATTCCACTCAGAGGAGCAGTGGATATGTCATATTGTATGAAAGAAAATCATATGTGCTCTGCAACGTTAATAGCTATTTAAAATGAAATCTACCATTAAAATTCACTCATATAACAACATAGTGATTTTTTTTTTTAACCCCTTAATGACAACTGACGTACCGGGTACGTCATGCATTAACTTACAGTTAATGACAATAGACGTACCTGGTACGTCAGTTGTCTAAGAGAGTGCTGGAAGCGATCGCAATCGCTTCCAGCAGCTCTCAGGGTATTGCAGTGATGCCTCCATATGGAGGCATCCTGCAATACCATTTAGAAGACTCCGATGCAGAGAGAGCCACTCTGTGGCCCTCTCTGCACCGGTAGCGATGGTGCCGGTTCGTTGGTGGGTGGGAGCACATCAGGGAGGCGGGTGGGCGGCCCATCGCTACCCGGCATCCGGTTCCTGTAAGTGCTATGTGCACGCCGGGTGCCGGGAGCGTGCGGGGGCGCGCGTGCGCGCGCGGGGGGGCGCGCGGGGGTGCGCGTGCGCGCCCGATTACATGGCCACTGCCACCAATGAGAAAGGAAGGGGGGACAAAAATATAATATAAATAAATATATAAGGATCTGGGAGGGGGAGGGGGTTGGGGTATTGTGGGGGGCTGCTACACTACAGAAAATATTAAAATGGCAAAAAATTGCAAAAAAAAACACTTGTTTTGGGGGCAAATTGGGTACTGGCAGACAGCTGCCAGTACCCAAGATGGCGGCAATTAGGTAGGGGAGAGGGTTAGAGAGCTGGGGGGGGGGATCATGGAGGTTGGGGCTAAGGCAGGAGTCCATCACAGCTAAAACATTTTAATTTTTTTTATTAAAAAAAAGAAAAACTCCTTTTATTTAGTACTGGCAGACTTTCTGCCAGTACTTAAGATGGCGGGGACAATTGTGGGGTGGGGGAGGGAAGAGAACTGTTTGGGAGGGATCAGGGGGTGGGATGTGTCAGGTGGGAGGCTGATCTCTACCCTAAAGCTAAAATTAACCCTGCAAGCTCCCTACAACCTACCTAATTAACCCCTTCACTGCTGGGCATAATTTACGTGTGGTGCGCAGCAGCATTTAGTGGCCTTCTAATTACCAAAAAGCAATGCCAAAGCCATATAAGTCTGCTATTTCTGAACAAAGGGGATCCCAAAGAAGCATTTACAACCATTTGTGCCTTAATTGCACAAGCTGTTTGTAAATAATTTCAGTGGGAAACCTAAAGTTTGTGACAAAATTTGTGAAAAAGTGAACTTATTTTTTTATTTGATGACATTTGGCGGTGAAATGGTGGCATGAAATATACCAAAATGGGCCTAGATCAATACTTTGGGTTGTCTTCTAAAAAAAAATATATACATGTCAAGGGATATTCAGGTATTCCTGACAGATATCAGGGTTCCAATGTAACTAGCGCTAATTTTGAAAAAAAGTTGTTTGGAAATAGCAAAGTGCTACTTGTATTTATGGCCCTATAACTTGCAAAAAAAGTAAAGAACATGTAAACATTGGGTATTTCTAAACTCAGGACAAAATTTAGAAACTATTTAGCATAGGTGTTTTTTGGTGATTGTAGATGTGTAACAGATTTTGGGGGTCAAAGTTAGAAAAAGTGTGTTTTTTTCAATTTTTTCCTCATATTTTATATTTTTTTTATAGGAAATTATAAGATATGATGAAAATAATGGTATCTTTAGAAAGTCCATTTAATGGCGAGAAAAACGGTATATAATATGTGTGGGTACAGTAAACGAGTAAGAGGAAAATTACAGCTAAACACAAACACCGCAGAAATGTAAAAATAGCCATTGTCATTAAGGGTAAGAAAATTGAAAAATGGTCCGGTCATTAAGGGGTTAAAGTCTCAAACTACCTTCTAAACAACTAAAAAAAAGAAAAATAAAGTGTGACAAACCCCTGCCCTCACCTACCTCCACTCCAACACCAAATAAATGCCACTCAGAGGAGCAGTGGGATGTCACGTTGCGTAAATAAATTCATATTTAAAGTAAATAGCTATTAAAAATAAAAACAACAATTAAAATATAAGTTTACCATATTAACAGAGTAGTTGTTTTAAAAAAAAACAAAAGTCAAAAACTACCTTCTAAACAACTATAGAAAAAGAGAAAATAAGAAACATTGTGACAAATCCCTGCCCTCACCCGCCTCCACTCCACTCCGCCACCAAAAAAATTCCACTCAGAGGAGCAGTGGATATGTCACATTGTATGAAAGAAAATCATATGTGTTCTGCGACGTTAATAACTATTTAAAATGAAATCTACCCTTAAAATACACTCTTATATAACAACATAGTCATTATTATTATTTTTTAAATGTCTCAAACTACCTTCTAAACAACTAAAAAAAAAAGAAAAATAAAGTGTGACAAACCCCCGCCCTCACCTACCTCCACTCCAACACCAAATAAATGCCACTCAGAGGAGCAGTGGGATGTCACGTTGCATAAATAAATTCATATTTAAAGTAAATAGCTATTAAAAATAAAAACAACAATTAAAATATACTTTTACATGATAACAGAGTAGTTGTTTTAAGAAAAATAAAAAATTCAAAAACTACCTTCTAAACAACTATAGAAAAAGAGAAAAAGAAACATTGTGACAAATTTCTGCCCTCACCCACCTCCACTCCGCCACCAAAAAAATTACACTCAGAGGAGCAGTGGATATGTCACATTGTATGAAAGAAAATCATATGTTTTCTGCAACGTTAATAGCTATTTAAAATCTACCCTTAAAGGGACAGTCTACACCAAAAAAAAATTTATTTAAAAAGATAGATAATCCCTTTATTAATCATTCCCCATTTTTTGCATAACCAACACAGTTCTGTTAATATGCTTTTTTACATCTGTGATTACCTTGTATCTAAGCCTTTACAGACAGCCTCCTTATCTAAGTGCCTTTGACAGACATGCAGTGTAGTCAATCAGTGAAGACTCCTAAATAACTTCACGGGAGTGAGCACAATGTTATCTATATGACACATGTGAACTAGCACAGTCTAACTGTGAAAAACTTTCAAAATGCTCTGAATTAAGAGGCGGTTTTCAACTGTTTAGAAATCAGTTTGAGCCTAGCTAGGTTTAGCTTTTCAAAAATACACCAAGGGAACAAATCAAATTTGATGATAAAAGTAAATAGGAAAGTTGTTTAAAATTGCATGCCCTATCTGAATCATGAAAGTTTAGTTTTAACTTTACTGTCCCTTTAAAATACACTCTTATATAACAACATAGTGATTTTTTTTTTTAAGAAGTCAAAAACTACTGTCAAGGTATATATAAGGTTAATAAATATATATTTTAATCATATATTTCAAGATTCATAAATCTGTATCTTTGATCAGATATTTCACTGATCAGTAGAAAATGACTCATTGCATTCAGAAGAACTGACTTCAGACAGGTTTAATTCTCCCCCACTTTTTCAATTACACAGGAAACTCTTAAGGATTACTTTAAAAGAGACATTCCTAGCTAAAGTGTGGACATGAAGCACATACCAAATTTGCTATAATCAACTTACAGTTTGAGACAGGATGAGTCATAAAAGGCAAATTAAGAGGATAGATTGTCAGATAGGTGACACCACACAATGTATGGAGACGAGATGTCTGAAATACCCTCTTGAAACTGGTCAAAATCATAGGGAAACAGCTTTTATGCACATAGGTGTTAGTTATCCCTAAACATCAAATACACGTCTGCACTGCTAGCTAAACAGAAAATATGTTGTATTGAGACTTTTACAACTACTCGTGGATTGACCCCATGCTATGTGGGTGGGGCAGTGAAGACCTTAGGAAACACAGACAAATGCTAAGGTGTGACTTTGAGATTTACTGAACATACAGCAAATAATCATTTTTATTTTTATTTTTATTTTTTTTGAATGCATGCCTCAGAATGTATTAAATATAGAAATTTGGGAAATTGTCTGATTCTCTATTTTTACATGGATATTTGCTAAGCGTGATAGGTAACTGTTTTAGTCAGTCAAAAATGTTTAATAACCTCTGTATTGTTTGTATTTTTCAGACATATAATTTCAGATCTGCTTGAAGAAGGTTCATACATCCAGGGCTTATTAGAAACATAAAATATGGTATATTCATATTAGAACACAATGCAGACAGAACTATTGGAAATATAAAAATAGGCTGTTATTTGTATAGAAATGCCAGGATACTGATACAATTATAACGCATTTTAAGCTAATAATTAGCAGTATTAAATTGCCTTAATATAATAAAATGTTAATAATATAACATATTTGGTATCAGAATAATCAGAAAAATATAACCTAATATTAACCATCTATAATTGGGGTTATATATGATTAATGCAAAGAGTGTGATCTGATTAAATAACCATGTTATGAGAATAATTAACTTGTCAAAAAAAAAATGTTTTAGAAATGTAAAAGTGAATTTGTTTTGTTTGTATGTCTGCTGCCAGCTAGTGTTATGATGCGAAATTGCAGCCATGAGATGATTGGTTGTTGCAAGAATGCATTTCCTTGACAACATACTTACCAAATAAACCAATCCATGTTCAGTTGCAAAGAACCAATCCGAGACAAGGCTCCGTGGGCGTTTCCAATACTCACCAATGACTGATAATAATAAAAAAAAAGGGGAGGGGTGAAATCAGATGATTTAACCCCCAGCATAGAGACTGATAAAGAGGTTGCTGGCTAATCCTGAAGGAATAACTACTGTGGTTATTATTAAAGCACACAACTACTGTTGGACTCCATATGCAATAACCCCAATTTTGAATTTCTGAGGTGAAATTGGATCTGTTGAGAAACATTGGAAACTGGATTGCTGTTTATTTGGTAATGTATACAAGGTTATTGATAAGATACGTTATATGCATAGACACTACAGTTAAATTATAGTTGCTGGGTTTGGCAGAGTCAGAGGAATAAATTGTATTTTAAATTGGTAGTCACAGCTTATATATTGTTTATACCTGTATCTGATTGGCTAAATAACTTATCTGTGAAAGTTCTGATGCTTTAAATCAATATTGTAATAGGATTGTATTGCTTGGATGTTAAAAGCGAAAGGTTTTAGTCTCGTAATATTTTAAATGCAGCTCTGAATGAAAGGTTGGTTTTAAAGATATATTTTTCTGGGTTTTGTAAGAAGGATAGCATATCTTAATAGTTGTTTTTAACATGTATAATAGTGCTTCATATTCTGGTATTGCAAATATATTTAAAAAATGTTCATGGATATTAACTAAATAAAAGAATTCAGATATTTATATTAATTTTGTTGTCTTAGTAGAAGTATATTGATTGTGGGTTCAGTCTAAAGAAAGATAAATATATTCCCTGCCATATACTCACACATTGTTTGGAGAATACTGCTAAGATTTTCATAAATATACTGACATAATATATGGAGGCACATTGCATGAGATTTATTAATATTCATCATTTTTGATATAATATATTTGTAGTAAATCGAAATTATTATAAAAGAGAGAAAAAGTTTCATATTTCGATATTAATATTTTGAAGATATAATTTTTGAAAGGTTGAAATATTGATTTTCATATTTCGAGATTGATATTAATATCTTGAAATATTATTAAAGATTAATTTTTGAAAAAATTAGTAAAAATATTAATTTTTCATATTTAAAAATTAATCAAAAATATAAATTTTTCATATTTTTCAAAGTTAACCCCTTAAGGACCACAGCACTTTTCCATTTTCTGTCCATTTGGGACCAAGGCTATTTTTACATTTCTGCAGTGTTTGTGTTTAGCTGTAATTTTCCGCTTACTCATTTACTGTACCCACACATATTATATACCGTTTTTCTCGCCATTAAATAGACTTTCTAAAGATACCATTATTTTCATCATATCTTATAATTTACTATAAAAAAAATTATAAAATATGAGGAAAAAATGGAAAAAAACACACTTTTTCTAACTTTGAACCCCAAAATCTGTTACACATCTATAACCACCAAAAAACACCCATGCTAAATAGTTTCTAAATTTTGTCCTGAGTTTAGAAATACCCAATGTTTACATGTTCTTTGTTTTTTTTGCAAGTTATAGGGAAATAAATACAAGTAGCACTTTGCTATTTCCAAACCACTTTTTTTCAAAATTAGCGCTAGTTACATTGGGACACTGATATCTTTCAGGAATACCTGAATATCCCTTGACATGTATATATTTTTTTTTAGAAGACATCCCAAAGTATTGATCTAGGCCCATTTTAGTATATTTCATGCAACCATTTCACTACCAAATGCGATCAAATAAAAAAAATTGTTCACTTTTTCACAAATTGTTTCACAAACTTTAGGTTTCTCACTGAAATTATTTACAAACAACTTGTGCAATTATGGCATAAATGGTTGTAAATGCTTCTCTGGGATCCCCTTTGTTCAGAAATAGCAGACATTTATGGCTTTGGCATTGCTTTTTGGTATTTAGAAGGCCGCTAAATGCCACTGCGCACCACACGTGTATTATGCCCAGCATTGAAGGGGTTAATTAGGGAGCTTGTAGGGAGCTTGTAGGGTTAATTTTAGCTTTAGTATAATGTAGTAGACAACCCAAAGTATTGATCTAGGTCCATTTTGGTATATTTCATGCCACCATTTCACCGCCAAATGCGAACAAATAAAAAAAAGCGTTACATTTTTCACAATTTTAGGTTTCTCACTGAAATTATTTACAAACAGCTTGTGCAATTATGGCATACATTGTTGTAAAAGCTTCTCTGGGATCCCCTTTGTTCAGAAATAGCAGACATATATGGCTTTGGCTTTGCTTTTTGGTAATTAGAAGGCAGCTAAATGCCGTTGCGCACCACACGTGTATAATGCCCAGCATTGAAGGGGTTAATTAGGGAGCTTGTAGGGAGCTTGTAGGGTTAATTTTAGCTTTAGTGTAGGTATCAACCTCCCACATGACACATCACACCCCTGATCCCTCCCAAACAGCTCTCTTCCCTCCCCCACCCCACAATTGTCCCTGCCATCTTAAGTACTGGCAGTAAGTCTGCCAGTACTAAAATAAGAGTTTTTTGGGGATTTAAAAAAAAAAAACAATAATAATTCTGCTCTGTAGGATCCCCCCTTAGCCCCCAACCTCCCTGATCCCCCCCAAACAGCTCTCTAACCCCCCTCTCTGCCTTATTATGCGCCATATTGGGTACTGGCAGCTGTCTGCCAGTACCCAGTTTGAACTCAAATGTTTTTTTATCAATTTTTTTTATTTTATTATTTAGCTGCCCCCCCTCAATTATGTAGCTGCCCCCCCTCAACCCCCAACCTCCCACCCTCCCAGATCGTTAAAATGTTTTATGATGCCACCCTCTCTCCCACCAAGTACCCCTGTTGTTCCATAGTGTAGGTTTCCCACCCCCCGCGCGCGCGCACCCGCTCCCGTGCACGCGCGCGCACCCGCGCACGCGTGCGCACTCGATCCCGCCCCCCTTCCCACCAATGGCCGCCCACCCGCCTCCCTAGATCAGCTCCCACCCACCAACGAACATGGCCATTCATGGCCGATGCAGAGAGGGCCACAGGGTGGCTCTCTCTGCATCGGACGGCTAAAAAATGTTATAGCAGGATGCCTCAATATCGAGGCATCACTGCTATAACATGAAAGCAGTTGGAAGTGATCAGGATCGCTTCCACTGCTTTCAAAGACCAACGACGTACGGGGTACGTCCTTGGTCATTAACTGCATTTTTTTGCAGGACGTACCCCATACGTCGTTGGTCGTTAAGGGGTTAATCAAAAAATATGAATTTTTCATATTTCGAAATATTAATTTTTCATATTTCGAAATATTAATTTTTCATATTTCAAAATTAATAATATTTTTTTAAATATAAATTTATTTTCTCTCTTTTTATTGGCAAAAATTGTATTAGCGTTTTAATTTAACTGAATACTAAACCAATATAATAATGTCTGTAGCCAGAAGTGACTCATTTAATTCTATACATAGCGATGAAAATGGTCCCATTACAATACCCATTACTAAAGGTCAGGTCCTTAAGAAAGATATCTTAAGTTACATTAAAGGGAAGTTAAATATTGCGGGTGAATTAAATGATTTTGTGGATATGCTTGAAACTAGGGCTAAAGCTATTACCGTTAACAATAATATGTGGAATGAAGAGAATGAATTCTTCCAGGAATTATTAATGATTAATCAATGCAAGAATCTCAAAAAGCGAGACGAACTAATACTAAAATCTTGGCCCCTTTTTTTTTTTTTTTTTAATATAATTTTTATTGAGGTTTACAAATAAGCATGACATATAGTTTGCACGGTATTGATATTCATCTGACATAACAGACCGAAAGGTCATAAGGGTGTACATACATGGTAGATTATCGGCGTACAGTCCAGAACAACATCTATACATAAATACACACTGTTACCTAATATTCATGAAGATGTACCAAGCTTCTATATAATGAGATGTACCAAGCTTCTATATAATGAGATGTACCAAGCTTCTATATAATGAGATGCTCCAAGCTTCTATATAATGAAGGCATACCATACCTAACCTAATAAACCCTGTAAAATGTAATTCCTCATATATTTCAATAAACAAATATTTAAAATTAAAAGTGCAAACCCCATAATAAACCTCCTTTTTTCTTTTTAATATGATAAAGAACTCCCCTAAAATTTTTAAACAAAATAGAAATAA
Source organism: Bombina bombina (assembly GCF_027579735.1). Classification (NCBI taxonomy): domain Eukaryota; kingdom Metazoa; phylum Chordata; class Amphibia; order Anura; family Bombinatoridae; genus Bombina; species Bombina bombina. Next base: position 850,569,025 of record NC_069499.1, on the reverse strand, counting down.
GGAGCACCCCAAATGAGAAGTGGTGGTCACTCACAGACCACATATGTCAAAAACATATGAGGGGTGAAGATTGGGGGAAAGGTTAACTTGGTCTTAACCTAGTAATAGCTGCAACTAATAAGCCGACATGTGGATGCCTAATAATAAGGTCTGTGTGGTTGAAGCACAACTGTGAGTTTGGAACACAAATATATACAGTCGGTATATGTAATACAATTATGACAAAATGCCGCTTTCAGACTCAAATGTACTATGAGCACCTGTTTTAGGGCTATAGAGAGATAATCTTAAGGCTCACACAGGAAACTTCAATATATTTGAGTTAAATTGTGACACGCACTATATATCTGGGAGAAGGAACTATGGTGAGCTTATGGTTACATAACCCCTTGGCACGTCGCAAATAGGGGGAATAGCAATACGTATATATATATATCAGTAAGTAAAAACACCCTTGTAGAGTACAATATAATATATGACAGGGTCTATTAACTGTGAGGTAAGAATATCAAAGAGTAACACATTTTATAACCGAGAGAAAAAAATATCAGGCAGGGAGCTCTATCACCTGTAGCCTCCAAGGGGACAAAGAGACCCGTGTATGCCTAAATAATTATAACCAAGCATTGAGACTAACTGCTAAACTAACGCTGCTAGTGCGTCTGGATATATTTCTAATTCTATATGATAGCAAAACTATAGGGTAGCTCATTGGGAAGTACAATATGCATGAAATTGATTTGCAAACAAGTTGTCTCATTAAAGCTAGCCCAATAAGCTACAGAGTATTAGGGTTGAACTGCAACATATATTTCATATCTAAGAAAGGTAACTGGGATGCCTTATGGTTGCATAATTATTGAACACATCCTCCTACAAGGCATACCGTAATGAACGTCAGGTTCCATTAGCTATAAGGCAAACTATTTAAACAGGACATGCCAATGATAGCAGTTATGTTTATACGATTGGAACTCACATTCATAGCAAACCTGTTGCGCATCAGAATAACCTGTAATGGGGTTTACCCAGCTTTCCTGCAAGGACCCAACTCACTATCTACACTAAAAACCTCTCACAAGTGTCATGCAAAGTGAGGATAGCGTAGCAGCCCCAGTTGTCTAGACAGGCAGGTCACTACAGTTATTTAATACAGGGTGTCCCGATGGCAAAGAAAACTTTTTTTTTCATAGTCAGGCACATATCTTATGAGTTGAACATATAATAGGAGCATACACAAGAAAACAGGGCCTAGATGTAAAAAGTGATAAATCATGTGTGCAAACCAAAGTACAGATAAGCGCTCATGAAAAAAAAAAGGCCAAACCATGAGCTGGAAATGAGTACTTAGTGTCGGCAATATGCTTAGGTGTGCGTCCGTCACTTAGCCTGACAACTGAGATGGCAGGCCTCCTCCACTAACCAACACCGTCCCTGAAGGATCTGCATAGTCCCAGTCCCTTTGTGAAGGTAATCACAGCAAAGTGCGTATTCTCTCCAAAAACTCTGTGCTGCATTCGCCCCAGATGAGCTGGACCGGTCAGGGGATTGAACTGTACAATGATCTGTGAGCCGTGGGTAACTCGGCGCTCCCCAGGTCTGTGGTTCTTCAGCGTGGATCCATCTCTAGGTAGATATATGCCGCTTGCCGTTTTCTGACCCAGAAAATTTTGTGAGGCTGTGGGGGACACCAAATAGCTAGCTATCCCTGTTATAGGGGCAGAGGACCATCTAGCCTTATCGGCTAACTTATTTGCTCCACTGTCCTCATCACTCCCTAGAGGGCCGGCCGGTCCCCCCTGTGGCACATCAGAAGGCAGAGATCTCTCACATATACTCGACTGTAAGCTGTCCTGGTCTCCCCTCTCAGACGGTTCAGATATACTCCATTTTATGTCCATGCCCGCGTCATCTGGCTCTGCAAAAATCATTTCTTCATGAGATGATGCCCCTTCCCTGAGGTGGGCGGACTCCACGAGGAGCAAAAGCCGGTCTAATCTGTTGCACATTTTGCTTTCAAAGGAGGTCATCAGCTCTTGTAGGGACACATAGAAATCCCCCATGTTAGATATTAATGTGAGACAGAGGATGTCAATATTCTCTGTTAACCCGGTTTCCCGGGGGGGTGCTGAGCTCTCTCTCCTTAGAGGCCACCAGTGAGTCTCAGCGGTCCAGTCTAGGAAGTCCTGTTGCGTTGCAAGCAAAATTCTTTCTTTATTTTTGATAAAGTTCCAGTCAGCAAAGTGTCCCCTATATTTTAAGATATAAATTCCTGCTGGATAGCTTTTTTAAAACTCCAGATTACAGGTGGAATGCAATACTGGATTACAGAGCTCCTAGTTTAGCGGCCATCTTGGACCATAGCCCAGACACTCCCCCATCTTGGCCCCTTTTAATATGCATTATTGACGAAATGTCGTTTTGTGTCATAGACAAATGATTGCAAATACAGGAGCTAGAAAATAATATTCGTTCCTCACGCAGACGCGAAGAGGATTTAAAAATAGCCAAAAATAAAATGGATGAATTTGCCCAAAACCTAACCGCCTTAGATAAGCATAATATAGACTTACTCGCACAGATACAAGATTTAAATAAACAGCTTGCTCAAAGCCAGAGAGAATTAAGCGATTTAAAAAGGTCATATCGCCATAATGAAAACCCTTATATTAACAGTGAGAATAATGCAGATAATGCTAACTCCTTTAGCGAACGCGTCAGGGACGAGGTACAGAAATATATGGAACAGTATAGACAAATGAGCCCTAATGGGTCAGAAATATATTTCCCAAATAGGCAGTCACCTCATGATATAAATCCAGAGGACTGCTGTAACGCAGCTGGTGCGGGGGAGAGAAACTCTAACAGAGAATCCCAAAGTAAGTTTGATAAAGTATATGATTCCCATAAAATAATCACCTTCATACAACGTGCAGTACCTATATTCTCCAATAAGGGAACAACATCTATAATTGATCATTTAGAGGCTTTTGAAAATGCGTTAGCTATAATGAATGTTACAAGTGAGAAATTGAAAATTGAATTTCTGCCTTGGGTATTTGACAGTAAACATCACAAATTCTTTGCTTCACTAAAGGATATGAATATTAATTCCTGGAGTGGGATAAAACGACAATGCAGAAAAGAATTCGGACAATATCGCACTAAAACTGCAGCGAAAATAGAGGTATATGGTTTAAAGCGTCATGCGAATCAGAGTCCAATCGAATTCCTTTCTGAATTGAAGAATGCGTACAGTATGGCTGAAGATAATCCCAGATTCGATGGCTCAGAATTTGTAAATTTATTTTTTGAAGCATTGCCTACACCCATCAAAATTAACTTAGCTAGAGATTTTGATGAGGACTGCTCATTGGAATGGCTAATCAAAGAGAGTACAAAATTATACTCTATTCAGCAGTCCAGTGAGCAGGGGGTTAAAAAGGAGTCAAAACCCAAAATTGTAGCAGAAACTAGGGTATCACCTAGCCCCCTCAATTTGGAGTCTAAAAAGAAAACTTATGCGGAGGTGGCCAGTCAAAACAGGCCATCTCCACAGAGGTTTAACTCGGCCCCCTCCCCTACACAGGTTGAGGCGCAGGGAGACTATAACCAAAGTAGGGGACATAATCAGGTAAATAATTACTCACAAAGAGAATACTCACCAAATAATTGGTATCCGCGCAAGGGTAGATACAATAGACGGTGAAGATATTCTCAGGGTAACCAGACACCCCAGGTATATAATGCTCCCCAAAGTACTAATGCTGAACAAGCTGAACCCCAGGGGCAACCACGCCAGAATAGAAATAGCGGCCCTGATTCTGAGGGAACCCAATAGTCCAAGATTCATTATTATGGGGCACCAAGAGATAGGCCCAGGGGTATAGGTAACTTGTACAATCAGGTAGATATGCTGTTTACCCAGTTAAATCGGTTGAGCGAACAATTCGTTAATATGAGTCAATCTTCCACGGCTCAGCAACCGAACAATACTTTTTTAGGGGTACAGCCAGTGGTCAGCAGTGGACCACAGGCACAGTCATAAATACTGCAGTATCACCTGAAGGGGAGGGGAGAGATATACAAAATGTAATAATAAATATCAATGATACTAATCATGTTCTCTCCCCACAGACCGAAAACGGACAATTTAGCTGTGATGACAGGCAACCTCATCCGGGAAAAAATAACAAACCTCTTCCTTTGCAGCACTCTCCTAACCTTATTTCCACAGATGCAGTACGCAGGAGTCCAGCCGGCCCTGTCATAGAGAAGACCGGTAGGTATGAAGTTTCTTCTGCATCGGAAAGCATGGCGAACTCAGGTAACACGTGGCGAAGCCCACAGATGTATGACAACGCCAACTTTATGTGTGAAATGGTAGAAAATGCAGGAAGGTATTATGTATTAGTTGAGCTGCAAGATTCAGTCTCCAACCCTATCATGGGATTAATTGACACCGGATCTCAGGCAACTATCTTATCCCACAGGTACTACACACAGCTAAATGAACTAACACCCCACAAACCTAAAATAAGAGAATTTGATGGTTCTCTAATAGGTGTTGGGGGTGACTCCCTAAAGGTTTACGATACTGCCTGGTTAAAATTTAAATTGGGGAACAGGGTCATAAGACACCCTGTCATTATAGTGGATCTGCCAACTGATCGTTTAATTATTGGTAGTGATCTCCTGAAGCGATTAAGCACCATAATTGATTGCATAAATAATGTAATATGTTCACAAGTTAAAAAGCCCATCAATTATGAAAAATCTGGTATATCTGAACCTAAAGTGATTAAATATCTTTCTCCCCAAGACCACTGTGTCCACAACCTGGATAACAGGTCTGAAAGCTATAACATCACAGCTAAGTGCTTATTACCTATCTCTATTGGTAATAAGTCAGTGAAGCACCTGTTTTTAGTTTTAAATACTCCCCATAATCAAATATACATTGGCAATGATATCTTACATAGATATGCCATACAAATAGATTTGATTAATTCTTGCCTCTGGAGCAGATTAAAGGGGGACCCTGAAGTATTTCAGGATGAAAATGCAGCCCTGAAATCAAACCAGCAATTGTCATATGCTGTGAATATGCAGGTATCTAGCGATGTTATAATTCCTGCTGGGGCTGATAAATTTCTTTTACCCTTACAGGTAAATAGAGGTCAGAAATTAAAAACTTCTGAAACACTGATTTGCCTCTCCCACAGAATACAAAATCTGGGTGTCACGGTGATCTACACTCCTATGGTGAATATTGGAACTGTTCCAATACATATTGTTGTGCCCACAGGATATAACATTATCCAAGGGAACTACCATAGTATATGCACTGGAATCAAGTTATTACACTTTTGGATTCCAGAATAATGTAATTGGGCTAATACCTAAAGGATACTTAACTGAAGAACAATTAATAGAACAATCCTTTGCATCTATGCCAGAGGGTCTATTTAATATTCAGTCTATTTATCCCTTCAGCTCAGAGGAAAGCATCTGTAAAATTGAAGAAGCCTCTCTAGTGTTTGATCAGCCAATCAAACAGCAAGATTACCCCAATACCCAAAGTCATGGGAGCAATGTAAACTATAATCAAGGGGATCTCACCTCTAGATTGGAAGAAGCCTATGAAATAGGACAGCCTGAAATCTTTCCAGGATTTCAGCAAATAGTTGAAGAGCAAATATCCTTAGCTAATGGCTGTTCCAGCGATGATGAAAACAGACTTGCACATTGCAAGAATACAAACAGATCCCGATGCGCCACCTGTATTTGTCAAACAAGACAGACTTCCCTTAGCCTTATAAGATTCTCTTGCAGAGATCATAAGGAATTTGGAAGAAAGAGGTATTATCAGACAGGTGCACAGCTCTTATAATAATCCTATTCTAGGTGTCCTTAAGCCCAATGGACAATGGCGTTTGTGTGCTGACTTAAGACAGCTAAACAAATGAGTATACATGTCTGGTTGGCCTGTACCATACATAAACCAGTGCCTAGCACAAATACAGGGATCCAAAATATTCACTGCCATTGATTGTGCACAGGGATACTGGACCATAAAGGTACATGAAGAGGACCAATATAAGCTAGCTTTCTCTTTCCAAAAGGTCCAATATGCATTCCAGAGACTTCCATTTGGATACATAAATTTTGGACATGAATTTGCTGTATTCATGCATAAGGCTATGCCTGATGCACTGGAAAGGGGGAACTTATCTTATGTTGATGATGTTTTAATCAAAAGCACAGACTTTGAAAAACACATTGCAGAGCTTAAACACGTCCTCAGCCAACTTAAAAGGGCAGGTGTCAAATTATCCCTACAAAAAGCTCAATGGTGCCGCACTCGTGTAAACTTCTTGGGACATGAAGTTACTTCTGAAGGATTAAATCCCCAAAAGAAAAAGGTGGAAGCTATAGTGAATTCTAAAAACCCAACTAACTTAAAGGAATTGAGATCATTCCTGGGTATGACAAATTATTCTCGCAAATTCATTGATAATTGTGCGGAATTAGCTAAACCACTACTACTTCTTCTAAAGAAAGATGTGAAATGGCACTGGAGTGAGTCTCAAGAGACAGCCATCAAAGAGCTGAAGAGAAAACTCACACAAGTACCTTGCTTAGCATACCCTGAAGGTGGTAAACCTTTCTACTTAGAAACAGGGTACACAGATGTAAACATGAGTGCTGTTTTATACCAAAAGCATGATAATTTAAACAAAGCCATTGCTTATGCAAGCAAAAATCTATCCCCAGTAGAAATAAAGTTTAACTATTGCGAAAAAGCCCTCTTATCTACTGTATGGGCTCTACAAAATTTCCGCAGCTATATACAGGGCGAAAAAATTATTGTAGAAACGGCCCACCAGCCTTTGCTATATTTGCAAAGTGAGAGAATAAGAGATGGGAATTTGTCAAATAGCCGCATAACAGCGTGGACTCTTTCCTTACAAGGCTGGCCATTAGAAATTTGCTACAAGCAGAATAAAAAGAATTCAGTCGCACAAGGACTTGCCGAGCTCCACGACTGTACTGCTAGAAATCCTGGGGAAGAATTATCAGAAGATGATTTTCTGGAGGAACAATTGCTTTCCCCATATAAAATGTACAATGAGGAAAATTGCCAAACATTACCTTGGGTATATGTTGATGGTTGTTCTTACCATGCCACTATTGATAATGAGCGCAGATTAGTCACTGGCATTGGTATAACTGGGACAAATGGATTCCCAAATATATCTATAGGTTTCAACATTGGACCAAGATCCAGTCAAGTTGCAGAACTAACTGCTGTTTTCAAAACCATTGAAATGGCTATTGAACATGGTATTCATGAATTTATGATCATAATTGACTCAAATTATGTGCGTGACAGTTTTGTTGAATACCTGCCAACTTGGAAAAGAAATGGCATGCAGAAAAGCAATAACAAACCAGTCAAGCATGGCACGTTGTTCTGCGTGATTGATAATCTGGTGGTATCCAATGATTTAACCATACACTGGAAAAAGACCAAGGGTCATTCCAGGGTTCTAGGTCCGGATAAGGAAGGCAATGACCTTGCGGATTCATTACCCAAACAAGGAGCCATAACTGGAGAACTCCTTAATATTGACCATTTAATGGGTGCAATTCAGATAGAAGCCATTACCAGAAACCAGGCCAAACAACAGAGTGAGCCTAACCTGGTACAATGGAGTCAGGACTCTCCTAGTGAGGACCTAATCACTAGTCAAAAAGAAGACCCCATTGTAGGCATCTTCTATAAACACATAGAAGATCATGAAATCAACCTCATCTCAAAAGATGATTGTATTGGCAAAGAAGATCTTAATATCTTAATAAAATCTAGATCACAATTCAAGTTACAGGATGTTTTGTTAATTAGAACCTCCAAAACTGGCACCCAGCAGTGGGTAGTACCCACCAAGTTCAGAGGTCTAATGCTTCAACATGCCCATGATGCTCCCACATCTGGTCATTGTGGTGCCAAACTCATGTATGAAATATTAGGTGATTACGCTTTTTGGCCACACATGTTGAAAGATGTTCAAACCTACTGTCAAGGGTGTTTAATCTGCCCACAGTTCCAACCCACTGCACCAACGCATAGAGCGCCATTGCAGAAAAGGGGGATGGTAATGCCATGGTCAGATATACAAATTGATTTTATTGGTCCGGTAACAAGGTCATTAAGAGGTAACAAATACATGTTAACCGTGACATGCCTGTTCACTAAATGGGTAGAGTGCATTAGCGCACCTAACAACAGTGCTGAAAAATGTGCAGCATTGCTCATCAACCACTTATTTTCCAGATTTGGTTTACCCCAAAGAATCGAGTCAGATCGGGGAACCCATTTCACTAGCGAAGTGATGACCAAAATGTGGAAAATACTAGGGGTTAAAAGAAAGCTCCATATTGCTTATAGAGCTGCCTCAAGTGGTGATGTAGAGCGTTACAACCAGTCCATTGTGAAAATCCTCAAAAAGTTTGTGAGTGAAACGGGTAAAGACTGGGATTTAAAACTACCTCTAGTCTTAATGGCATTAAGAGCAACTCCAAGTAGTGCTACCAAGATGTCACCTTTTGAGCTGATGACTGGTAGAAGAATGGTTCTACCTCAGCATCTGCTGTACCGTACATCAGAACAAAACTTGATAAACGCTGCAAATACACATCAATATGTGGAGAACCTAAGAAAGCACCTGCAATATGCCTTTACATTTGCTCAAAGGAATTTAGAAAGAGCCGCAACTGCCACTAAAACCTATTATGATCTCAAAACATCCAAAAAGGAATATGAAATAAATGATAAAGTTTATCTTTATAACTTTGGAAGAGATCAGGTTAGGGAGAAAAAAATTCTTCCCTCATGGAAAGGTCCTTTTGTCATTACTGACAAAATATCTCCAGTGGCCTATAAAATAAGGATCCCCAAAAATGAAAGTTTCATAGATAAATGGGTCCATATCAATCAATTGCAGGCATGTCATCCCAGATCCCAACTACAAGTCATAGAGGGAGAATGAAATGTCATATCCCCAAATGCACTAAAGACCTACTGTAGTTTAAAGATGCCTAGCTGATGAGCATGAAGGCTCAAAAATGACAGACTATCTACATTGAAGACTGTCTATGGGGTGTACGGTCAACATCCTCACCAAATACCATTGACTTTAAGCCAATTTAAATACATGTGTCCTACATCTATTTAAAATTGGAAGGGGGATTTAGGTCAAGGTATATGTGAGGTTAATAAATATATATTTTAATCATATATTTCAAGATTAATAAATCTGTATCTTTGATCAGATATTTCACTGATCAGTAGAAAATTACTCATTGCATTCTGAAGAACTGACTTCAAACAGGTTTAATTCTCCCCCACTTTTTCAATTACACAGGAAACTCTTAAGGATTACTTTAAAAGAGACATTCCTAGCTAAAGTGTGAACATGAAGCACATACCAAATTTGCTATAATCAACTTACAGTTTGAGACAGGATGAGTCATAAAAGGCAAATTAAGAGGATAGATTGTCAGATAGGTGACACCACACAATGTATGGAGACGAGATGTCTGAAATAACCTCTTGAAACTGGTCAAAATCATAGGGAAACAGCTTTTATGCACATAGGTGTTAGTTATCCCTAAACATCAAATACACGTCTGCACTGCTAGCTAAACAGAAAATATGTTGTATTGAGACTTTTACAACTACTCGTGGATTGACCCCATGCTATGTGGGTGGGGCAGTGAAGACCTTAGGAAACACAGACAAATGCTAAGGTGTGACAGGTGTGACAGCAAATAGGTAACTGTTTTAGTCAGTCAAAAATGTTTAATAGTCTCTGTATTGTTTGTAATTTTCAGACATATAATTTCAGATCTGCATGAAGAAGGTTCATACATCCAGAGCAAGTTTTCTCTGTGAAAAAAATCACAAAAAGACAAAGGCGCCTCCTAGTGTAATACAGTTGGTGAAAGAGATTTGATAGGTAATCAAAAAGGTACTCACAAGTGGAGCAGCACCCAATTGTGCTAAATCAAACAGACTGGGATCTCACAGTGTCCCAGCTCACTGACACTGCAAGGAAACTGGTTTCTCCAATGTCTTGCCGGACTGACAGAGCTCAGACTCTCACAAAGAGGTTTACATAAAACCAAATTTTATTAATAAAATAAAAATCTCAGTGTCTCATGACACTAGATATTAAAAGAACAAGCAACACGTTTCTCAGACTGCTGTCTGTTTCATCAGGCAGGGGAAGCCTGATGAAACAGACAGCAGTCTGAGAAACGTGTTGCTTGTTCTTTTAATATCTAGTGTCATGAGACACTGAGATTTTTATTTTATTAATAAAATTTGGTTTTATGTAAACCTCTTTGTGAGAGTCTGAGCTCTGTCAGTCCGGCAAGACATTGGAGAAACCAGTTTCCTTGCAGTGTCAGTGAGCTGGGACACTGTGAGATCCCAGTCTGTTTGATTTAGCACAATTGGGTGCTGCTCCACTTGTGAGTACCTTTTTGATTACCTATCAAATCTCTTTCACCAACTGTATTACACTAGGAGGCGCCTTTGTCTTTTTGTGATTTTTTTCACAGAGAAAACTTGCTCTTAGATCCTGATTTCCCTGACAAAGCAGCTGACTCCAGTCATCATCTGTGTTCCTGATCATTGATCATCCTGGTATTTGATCACATTCATCATTTGGGACTATACCCACCCCAATTGGGACATTTACCATCTATATAACATTGCAGAAGAAGACAGCATTTCCAGATAAGAACCTTTCAGGAATTTCTTATTACTGTATTTGTTATTATTTGTGTTGTATCCTATGTTTCTCATAGTCCCATATTTATAAGAATTGTTTCACTTTTGTTTACATTATTCCGTATAGTATATTTTATTATAGTTATTATATGTAATATCTTGTTCTCTTCTCTCTTAGCCTATTTACATAATAATCATATAAGGTCCTGTGCGCCCCCTAGTAGTAACACACCCTTAGTGTTACTGATTGTTTCTTCATACATCCAGGGCTTATTAGAAACATAAAATATGGTATATTCATATTAGAACACAATGCAGACAGAACTATTGGAAATATAAAAATAGGCTGTTATTTGTATAGAAATGCCAGGATACTGATAACATTATAATGCATTTTAAGCTAATAATTAGCAGTATTAAATTGCCTTAATATAATAAAATGTTAATAATATAACATATTTGGTACCAGAATAATCAGAAAAAAATAACCTAATATTAACCATTTATAATTGGGGTTATATATGATTAATGCAAAGAGTGTGATCTGATTAAATAACCATGTTATCAGAATAATTAACTTGTCAAAAAAAAAATGTTTTAGAAATGTAAAGGTGAATTTATTTTGTTTGTATGTCTGCTGCCACCTAGTGTTATGATGCGAAATTGCAGCCATGAGATGATTGGTTGTTGCAAGAATGCATTTCCTTGACAACATACTTACCAAATAAACCAATCCATGTTCAGTTGCAAAGAACCAATCCGAGACAAGGCTCCGTGGGCGTTTCCAATACTCACCAATGACTGATAATAATCAAAAAAAAAGGGGAGGGGTGAAATCAGATGATTTAACCCCCAGCATAGAGACTGATAAAGAGATTGCTGGCTAATCCTGAAGGAATAACTACTGTGGTTATTATTATTAAAGCACACAACTACTGTTGGACTCCATATGCAATAAACCCAATTTTGAATTTCTGAGGTGAAATTGGATCTGTTGAGAAACATTGGAAACTGGATTGCTGTTTATTTGGTAATGTATACAAGGTTATTGATAAGATACGTTATATGCATAGACACTACAGTTAAATTATTGTTGCTGGGTTTGGCAGAGTCAGAGGAATAAATTGTATTTTAAATTGGTAGTCACAGCCTATATATTGTTTATACCTGTATCTGATTGGCTAAATAACTTATCTGTGAAAGTTCTGATGCTTTAAATCAATATTGTAATAGGATTGTATTGCTTGGATGTTAAAAGCGAAAAGTTTTAGTCTCATTGTAATATTTTAAATGCAGCTCTGAATAAATGGTTGGTTTTAAAGATATATTTTTCTGGGTTTTGTAAGAAGGATAGCATATCTTAATAGTTGTTTTTAACGTGTATAATAGTGCTTCATATTCTGGTATTGCAAATATATTTCAAAAATGTTCATGGATATTAACTAAATAAAAGAATTCAGATATTTATATTAATTTTGTTGTCTTAGTAGAAGTATATTGATTGTGGGTTCAGTCTAAAGAAAGATTGTTACATATATTCCCTGCCATATACTCACACATTCTTTGGAGAATACTGCTAAGATTTTCATAAATATACTGACACTACCTTCTAAATAACTTGAAAAAAGAAAAAAAAAGTGTCACAAACCCCTGCCCTCACCCACCTCGATGCCACTCTGCCACCAAATAAATGCCACTCAGAGGAGCAGTGGGATGTCACTTTACATAAATAAATTCATATAAGTTATTCAAAGTAAATAGCTATTAAAAATAAAAACAACCATTAAAATATACGTTTACCATATTAACAGAGTAGTTGTTTTAAAAAAACAAACGTCAAAAACTACCTTCTAAACAACTATAGAAAAAGAGAAAAAAAGAAACATTGTGACAAATCCCTGCCCTCACCCGCCTCCACTCCACTCCGCCACCAAAAAAATTCCACTCAGAGGATTAGTGGATATGTCACATTGTATGAAAGAAAATCATATGTGCTCTGCAACGTTAATAGCTATATAAAATGAAATCTACCATTAAAATACACTCTTATATAACAACATAGTGATTTTTTTTTTAAAGTCTCAAACTACCTTCTAAACAACTTAAAAAAAAAGAAAAAAAAAGTGTGACAAACCCCTGCCCTAACCTACCTCCACTCCACCACCAAATAAATGCCAATCAGAGGAGCAGTGGGATGTCACATTGCATAAATAAATTCATATTTAAAGTAAATATCTATTAAAAATAAAAACAACAATTAAAATATAATTTTACATGATAACAGAGTAGTTGTTTTAAAAAAATTTTTTTTTCAAAAACTACCTTCTAAACAACTTAAAAAAAGAAAAAAAAAGTGTCACAAACCCCTGCCCTCACCCACCTCCACGCCACTCCGCCACCAAATAAATGCCACTCAGAGGAGCAGTGGGATGTCACTTTACATAAATAAATTCATATAAGTTATTCAAACTAAATAGCTATTAAATATAAAAACAACCATTAAAATATACGTTTACAATATTAACAGAGTAGTTGTTTTAAAAAAAACAAACGTCAAAAACTACCTTCTAAACAACTATAGAAAAAGAGAAAAAAAGAAACCTTGTGACAAATCCCTGCCCTCACCCGCCTCCACTCCACCACCAAAAAAATTCCACTCAGATGATCAGTGGATATGTCACATTGTATGAAAGAAAATCATATGTGCTCTGCAACGTTAATAGCTATATTAAATGAAATCTACCATTAAAATACACTCTTATATAACAACATAGTGATAATGTTTTTTTTTTCAAAAAGTCACAAACTACCTTCTAAACAACTTAAGAAAAGAAAAAAAAAGTGTCACAAACCCCTGCCCTCACCCACGTCCACGCCACTCCACCACCAAATAAATGCCACTCAGAGGATCAGTGGGATGTCACTTTACATAAATAAATTCATATAAATTATTTAAAGTAAATAGCTATAAAAAATAAAAAAAAACATTAAAATATACGTTTACCATATTAACAGAGTAGTTGTTTTAAAAAAAACAAGTCAAAAACTACCTTCTAAACAACTATAGAAAAAGAGAAAACAAGAAACATTGTGACAAATCCCTGCCCTCACCCGCCTCAACTCCACTCCGCCACCAAAAAAATTCCACTCAGAGGAGCAGTGGATATGTCATATTGTATGAAAGAAAATCATATGTGTTCTACAACGTTAATAGCTATTTAAAATGAAATCTACCCTTAAAATACACTCTTATATAACAACATAGTGATTATTTTTTTTTTTTTAAATGTCTCAAACTACCTTCTAAACATCTAAAAAAAAGAAAAATAAAGTGTGACAAACCCCTGCCCTCACCTACCTCCACTCCAACACCAAATAAATGCCACTCAGAGGAGCAGTGGGATGTCACGTTGCATAAATAAATTCATATTTAAAGTAAATAGCTATTAAAAATAAAAACAACAATTAAAATGTACTTTTACATGATAACAGAATAGTTGTTTAAAAAAAAAAAAATTCAGAAACTACCTTCTAAACAACTATAGAAAAAGAGAAAAAAGAAACATTGTGACAAATCCCTGCCCTCACCCGTCTCCACTCCACTCTGCCACCAAAAAAATTCCACTCAGAGGAGCAGTGGATATGTCACATTGTATGAAAGAAAATCATATGTGTTCTGCAACGTTAATAGCTATTTAAAATCTAACCTTAAAATACACTCTTATATATCAACATAGTAATTATTTTTTTAAAAAAAGTCAAAAACTACCTTCTAAACAACTTAAAAAAAGAAAAAAAAAGTGTCACAAACCCCTGCCCTCACCCACCTCCACACCACTCCGCCACCAAATAAATGCCACTCAGAGGAGCAGTGGGATGTCACTTTACATAAATAAATTCATATAAGTTATTCAAAGTAAATAGCTATTCAAAATAAAAACAACCATTAAAATATACGTTTACCATATTAACAGAGTAGTTGTTTTAAAAAAACAAACATCAAAAACTACCTTCTAAACAACTATAGAAAAAGAGAAAAAAGAAACATTGTGACAAATCCCTGCCCTCACCCGCCTCCACTCCACTCTGCCACCAAAAAAAATCCACTCAGAGGATTAGTGGATATGTCAAATTGTATGAAAGAAAATCATATGTGCTTTGCCACTTTAAAGGGAAAGTCAAGTCCAAAAAAACTTTCATGTTTTAAATAGGGCATGCAATTTTAAACAACTTCCCAATTTACTTTTATCACCAATTTTGCTTTGTTCTCTTGATATTCTTAGTTGAAAGCTAAAACTAGGAGGTTCATATGCTAATTTCTTAGACCTTGAAGACTGCCTCTAATCTGAATACATTTTGACCACTAGAGGGCATTAGTTCACATGTTTCATATAGATAACATTGAGCTCAGGAACGTAAAGTAACCTAGGACTGAGCACTGATTGGCTGAATTGCATGTCTGTCAAAAGAACTGAAATAAGGGAGCAGTCAGCAGAAGCTTAGATACAAGATAATTACAGAGCTAAAACGTGTATTATTATAACTGTGTTGGTTATGCAAAACTGGGGAATGGGTAATAAAGGGATTATCTTTCTTTTTAAACAACAAAAATTCTGGTGTTGACTGTCCCTTTAATAGCTATATAAAATGAAATCTACCATTAAAATACACTCTTATATAACAACATAGTGATTTTTTTTTTTTAAAAAAAGTCTCAAACTACCTTCTAAACAACTAAAAAAAACAGTAAAATAAATTGTGACAAACCCCTGCCCTCACCTACCTCCACCCCGCCATCAAATAAATGCCATTTAGAGGAGCAGTGGGATGTCACGTTGCATAAA
Source organism: Bombina bombina (assembly GCF_027579735.1). Taxonomy (NCBI): domain Eukaryota; kingdom Metazoa; phylum Chordata; class Amphibia; order Anura; family Bombinatoridae; genus Bombina; species Bombina bombina. The sequence goes on along the minus strand of NC_069499.1, from coordinate 850,553,380 downwards.
TACATTTATATACGTTATTTAAAGTAAAGAGCTATTAAAAATAAAAACAACAATTAAAATACACTTTTACATGATAACAGAGTAGTTGTTTTAAAAAAACAAATTTCAAAAACTACCTTCTAAACAACTATAGAAAAAGAGAAAAAAGAAACATTGTGACAAATCCCTGCCCTCACCCGCCTCCACTCCACTCCGCCACCAAAAAATTCCACTCACAGGAGCAGTGGATATGTCTTATTGTATGAAAGAAAATCATATGTGTTCTGCAACGTTAATAGCTATTTAAAATCTACCCTTAAAATACACTCTTATATAACAACATAGTGATTATTTTATTTTTTAAAAAGTCACAAACTACCTTCTAAACAAATTAAAAAAAGAAAAAAAAAGTGTCACAAACCCCTGCCCTCACCCACCTCCACACCACTCCACCACCAAATACAGGGAGTGCAGAATTATTAGGCAAATAAGTATTTTGACCACATCATCCTCTTTATGCATGTTGTCTTACTCCAAGCTGTATAGGCTCGAAAGCCTACTACCAATTAAGCATATTAGGTGATGTGCATCTCTGTAATGAGAAGGGGTGTGGTCTAATGACATCAACACCCTATATCAGGTGTGCATAATTATTAGGCAACTTCCTTTCCTTTGGCAAAATGGGTCAAAAGAAGGACTTGAAAGGCTCAAAAAAGTAAAAAATAGTGAGATATCTTGCAGAGGGATGCAGAACTCTTAAAATTGCAAAGCTTCTGAAGCGTGATCATCGAACAATCAAGCGTTTCATTCAAAATAGTCAACAGGGTCGCAAGAAGCGTGTGGAAAAACCAAGGCGCAAAATAACTGCCCATGAACTGAGAAAAGTCAAGCGTGCAGCTGCCAAGATGCCACTTGCCACCAGTTTGGCCATATTTCAGAGCTGCAACATCACTAGAGTGCCCAAAAGCACAAGGCGTGCAATACTCAGAGACATGGCCAAGGTAAGAAAGGCTAAAAGACGACCACCACTGAACAAGACACACAAGCTGAAACGTCAAGACTGGGCCAAGAAATATCTCAAGACTGATTTTTCTAAGGTTTTATGGACTGATGAAATGAGAGTGAGTCTTGATGGGCCAGATGGATGGGCCCGTGGCTGGACTGGTAAAGGGCAGAGAGCTCCAGTCCGACTCAGACGCCAGCAAGGTGGAGGTGGAGTACTGGTTTGGGCTGGTATCATCAAAGATGAGCTTGTGGGGCCTTTTCGGGTTGAGGATGGAGTCAAGCTCAACTCCCAGTCCTACTGCCAGTTTCTGGAAGACACCTTCTTCAAGCAGTGGTACAGGAAGAAGTCTGCATCCTTCAAGAAAAACATGATTTTCATGCAGGACAATGCTCCATCACACGCGTCCAAGTACTCCACAGCGTGGCTGGCAAGAAAGGGTATAAAAGAAGAAAATCTAATGACATGGCCTCCTTGTTCACCTGATCTGAACCCCATTGAGAACCTGTGGTCCATCATCAAATGTGAGATTTACAAGGAGAGAAAACAGTACACCTCTCTGAACAGTGTCTGGGAGGCTGTGGTTGCTGCTGCACGCAATGTTGATGGTGAACAGATCAAAACACTGACAGAATCCATGGATGGCAGGCTTTTGAGTGTCCTTGCAAAGAAAGGTGGCTATATTGGTCACTGATTTGTTTTTGTTTTGTTTTTGAATGTCAGAAATGTATATTTGTGAATGTTGAGATGTTATATTGGTTTCACTGGTAAAAATAAATAATTGAAATGGGTATATATTTGTTTTTTGTTAAGTTGCCTAATAATTATGCACAGTAATAGTCACCTGCACACACAGATATCCCCCTAAAATAGCTATAACTAAAAACAAACTAAAAACTACTTCCAAAACTATTCAGCTTTGATATTAATGAGTTTTTTTGGTTCATTGAGAACATGGTTGTTGTTCAATAATAAAATTAATCCTCAAAAATACAACTTGCCTAATAATTCTGCGCTCCCTGTAAATGCCACCAAAAAAATTCCACTCAGAGGATCAGTGGATATGTCACATTGTATGAAAGAAAATCATATGTGCTCTGCAATGTTAATAGCTATATAAAATGAAATCTACCATTAAAATACACTCTTATATAACAACATAGTGATTTTTTTTTAAAGTCTCAAACTACCTTCTAAACAACTTAGAAAAAAAGAAAAAAAAAGTGTGACAAACCCCTGCCCTTACCCACCTCCACCCCGCCATCAAATAAATGCCACTCAGAGGAGCAGTGGGATGTCACGTTGCATAAATACATTTATATAAGTTATTTAAAGTAAATAGCTATTAAAAATAAAAACAACATTTTAAATACACCTTTACATGATAACAGAGTAGTTGATTTAAAAAAACAAATTTCAAAAACTACCTTCTAAACAACTATAGAAAAAAAGAAAAAAGGAAACATTGTGACAAATCCCTGACCTCACCCGCCTCCACTCCTCTCCGCCACCAAAAAAATTCCACTCAGAGGAGCAGTGCATATGTCACATTGTATGAAAGAAAATCATATGTGTTCTGCAACGTTAATAGCTATTTAAAATGAAATCTACCCTTAAAATATAGTGTTATATAACAACATAGTGATTATTTTTTTTTTCAAAAAGTCACAAACTACCTTCTAAACAACTTAAAAAAAGAAAAAAAAAGTGTCAAAAATCCCTGCCCTCACCCACCTCCACGCCACTCCGCCACCAAATAAATGCCACTCAGAGGAGCAGTGGGATGTCACTTTACATAAATTAATTCATATAAGTTATTCAAAGTAAATAGCTATTAAAAATAAAAACAACCATTAAAATATACGTTTACAATATTAACAGAGTAGTTGTTTTAAAAAAAAACAAACGTCAAAAACTACCTTCTAAACAACTATAGAAAAAGAGAAAAAAAGAAACATTGTGACAAATCCCTGCCCTCACCCGCCTCCACTCCACTCCCCCACCAAAAAAATTCCACTCAGAGGATTAATGGATATGTCACATTGTATGAAAGAAAATCATATGTGCTCTGCAACGTTAATAGCTATATAAAATGAAATCTACCATTAAAATACACTCTTATATAACAACATAGTGATTTTTTTTTTAAAGTCTCAAACTACCTTCTAAACAACTTAAAAAAAAAAAAAAAAGTGTGACAAACCCCTGCCCTCACCTACCTCCACCCCGCCATCAAATAAATGCCACTCAGAGGAGCAGTGGGATGTCACGTTGCATAAATACATTTATATAAGTTATTTAAAGTAAATAGCTATTAAAAATAAAAACAACAATTAAAATACACTTTTACATGATAACAGAGTAGTTGTTTTAAAAAAACAAATTTCAAAAACTACCTTCTAAACAAATATAGAAAAAAAGAAAAAAGGAAACATTGTGACAAATCCCTGTCCTCACCTGCCTCCACTCCACTCCGCCACCAAAAAAATTCCACTCAGAGGAGCAGTGGATATGTCACATTGTGTGAAAGAAAATCATATGTGTTCTGCAACGTTAATAGCTATTTAAAATGAAATCTACCCTTAACCTCTTAAGGACATATGACGGAATTTTTCCGTCATAAAACAATTGAGCAAACTGAAAGCTGTGTCCTTAAAGGGTTAAAATACACTCTTATATAACAACATAGTGTTTTTTTTTTTGTTTTTTTAAAGTCTCCAACTACCTTCTAAAAAACTAAAAAAAAAAGAAAAATAAAGTGTGACAAACCCCTGCCCTCACCTACCTCCACTCCGCCACCAAATAAATGTCACTCAGAGGAGAAGTGGGATGTCACGTTGCATAAATAAATTCATATTTAAAGTAAATAGCTATTAAAAATAAAAACAACAATTAAAATATACTTTTACATGATAACAGAGTAGTAGTTTTAAAAAAATACAAATTTCAAAAACTACCTTCTAAACAACTATAGAAAAAGAGAAAAAAAGAAACATTGTGACAAATCCCTGCCCTCACCTGCCTCCACTCCACTCCGCCACCAAAAAATTCCACTCACAGGAGCAGTGGATATGTCTTATTGTATGAAAGAAAATCATATGTGTTCTGCAACGTTAATAGCTATTTAAAATCTACCCTTAAAATACACTCTTATATAACAACATAGTGATTATTTTTTTTTTAAAAAAAAGTCACAAACTACCTTCTAAACAAATTAAAAAAAGAAAAAAAAAGTGTCACAAACCCCTGCCCTCACCCACCTCCACGCCACTCCGCCACCAAAAAAATTCCACTCAGAGGATCAGTGGATATGTCACATTGTATGAAAGAAAATCATATGTGCTCTGCAACGTTAATAGCTATATAAAATGAAATCTACCATTAAAATACACTCTTATATAACAACATAGTGATTTTTTTTTTAAAGTCTCAAACTACCTTCTAAACAACTTAGAAAAAAAGGAAAAAAAAAGTGTGACAAACCCCTGCCCTTACCCACCTCCACCCCGCCATCAAATAAATGCCACTCAGAGGAGCAGTGGGATGTCACGTTGCATAAATACATTTATATAAGTTATTTAAAATAAATAGCTATTAAAAATAAAAACAACAATTTAAATACACCTTTACATGATAACAGAGTAGTTGATTTAAAAAAAACAAATTTCAAAAACTACCTTCTAAACAACTATAGAAAAAAAGAAAAAAGGAAACATTATGACAAATCCCTGTCCTCACCCGCCTCCACTCCACTCCGCCACCAAAAAAATTCCACTCAGAGGAGCAGTGGATATGTCACATTGTATGAAATAAAATCATATGTGTTCTGCAACGTTAATAGCTATTTAAAATGAAATCTACACTTAAAATACACTCTTATATAACAACATAGTGATTATTTTTTTTTTCAAAAAGTCACAAACTACCTTCTAAACAACTTAAAAAAAGAAAAAAAAAGTGTCACAAACCCCTGCCCTCACCCACTTCCACGCCACTCCGCCACCAAATAAATGCCACTCAGAGGAGCAGTGGGATGTCACTTTACATAAATAAATTCATATAAGTTATTTAAGTAAATAGCTATTAAAAATAAAAACAACCATTAAAATATACGCTTACCATATTAACAGAGTAGTTGTTTTAAAAAAACAAAAGTCAAAAACTACCTTCTAAACAACTATAGAAAAAGAGAAAAAAAGAAACATTGTGACAAATCCCTGCCCTCACCCACCTCCACTCCACTCCGCCACCAAAAAAATTCCACTCAGAGGAGCAGTGCATATGTCACATTGTATAAAAGAAAATCATATGTGTTCTGCAACGTTAATAGCTATATAAAATGAAATCTACCCTTAAAATACACTCTTATATAACAACATAGTGATTATTTATTTTTTCAAAAAGTGACAAACTACCTTCTAAACAACTTAGAAAAAAAGAAAAAAAAAAGTGTGACAAACCCCTGCCCTTACCCACCTCCACCCCGCCATCAAATAAATGACACTCAGAGGAGCAGTGGGATGTCACGTTGCATAAATACATTTATATAAGTTATTTAAAGTAAATAGCTATTAAAAATAAAAACAACAATTTAAATACACCTTTACATGATAACAGAGTAGTTGATTTAAAAAAACAAATTTCAAAAACTACCTTCTAAACAACTATAGAAAAAAAGAAAAAAGGAAACATTGTGACAAACCCCTGCCCTCACCCACCTCCACGCCACTCCGCCACCAAAAAAATTCCACTCAGAGGATCAGTGGATATGTCACATTGTATGAAAGAAAATCATATGTGCTCTGCAACGTTAATAGCTATATAAAATGAAATCTACCATTAAAATACACTCTTATATAACAACATAGTGATTTTTTTTTTAAAGTCTCAAACTACCTTCTAAACAACTTAGAAAAAAAGAAAAAAAAAGTGTGACAAACCCCTGCCCTTACCCACCTCCACCCCGCCATCAAATAAATGCCACTCAGAGGAGCAGTGGGATGTCACGTTGCATAAATACATTTATATAAGTTATTTAAAATAAATAGCTATTAAAAATAAAAACAACAATTTAAATACACCTTTACATGATAACAGAGTAGTTGATTTAAAAAAAACAAATTTCAAAAACTACCTTCTAAACAACTATAGAAAAAAAGAAAAAAGGAAACATTATGACAAATCCCTGTCCTCACCCGCCTCCACTCCACTCCGCCACCAAAAAAATTCCACTCAGAGGAGCAGTGGATATGTCACATTGTATGAAAGAAAATCATATGTGTTCTGCAACGTTAATAGCTATTTAAAATGAAATCTACACTTAAAATACACTCTTATATAACAACATAGTGATTATTTTTTTTTTCAAAAAGTCACAAACTACCTTCTAAACAACTTAAAAAAAGAAAAAAAAAGTGTCACAAACCCCTGCCCTCACCCACTTCCACGCCACTCCGCCACCAAATAAATGCCACTCAGAGGAGCAGTGGGATGTCACTTTACATAAATAAATTCATATAAGTTATTTAAGTAAATAGCTATTAAAAATAAAAACAACCATTAAAATATACGCTTACCATATTAACAGAGTAGTTGTTTTAAAAAAACAAAAGTCAAAAACTACCTTCTAAACAACTATAGAAAAAGAGAAAAAAAGAAACATTGTGACAAATCCCTGCCCTCACCCACCTCCACTCCACTCCGCCACCAAAAAAATTCCACTCAGAGGAGCAGTGCATATGTCACATTGTATAAAAGAAAATCATATGTGTTCTGCAACGTTAATAGCTATATAAAATGAAATCTACCCTTAAAATACACTCTTATATAACAACATAGTGATTATTTATTTTTTCAAAAAGTGACAAACTACCTTCTAAACAACTTAGAAAAAAAGAAAAAAAAAAGTGTGACAAACCCCTGCCCTTACCCACCTCCACCCCGCCATCAAATAAATGACACTCAGAGGAGCAGTGGGATGTCACGTTGCATAAATACATTTATATAAGTTATTTAAAGTAAATAGCTATTAAAAATAAAAACAACAATTTAAATACACCTTTACATGATAACAGAGTAGTTGATTTAAAAAAACAAATTTCAAAAACTACCTTCTAAACAACTATAGAAAAAAAGAAAAAAGGAAACATTGTGACAAATCCCTGTCCTCACCCGCCTCCACTCCACTCCGCCACCAAAAAAATTCCACTCAGAGGAGCAGTGTCACATTGTATGAAAGAAAATCATATGTGTTCTGCAACGTTAATAGCTATTTAAAATGAAATCTACCCTTAAAATACTCTCTTATATAACAACATAGTGATTATTATTTTTTTCAAAAAGTCACAAACTACCTTCAAAACAACTTAAAAAAAGAAAAAAAAAGTGTCACAAACCCCTGCCCTCACCCACCTCCACGCCACTCCGCCACCAAATAAATTCCACTCAGAGGAGCAGTGGACATGTCACATTGTATGAAAGAAAATCATATGTGTTCTGCAACGTTAATAGCTATTTAAAATGAAATCTACCCTTAAAATACACTCTTATATAACAACATAGTGATTATTTTTTTTTTCAAAAAGTCACAAACTACCTTCTAAACAACTTAAAAAAAGAAAAAAAAAGTGTCAAAAATCCCTGCCCTCACCCACCTCCACGCCACTCCGCCACCAAATAAATGCCACTCAGAGGAGCAGTGGGATGTCACTTTACATAAATTAATTCATATAAGTTATTCAAAGTAAATAGCTATTAAAAATAAAAACAACCATTAAAATATATGTTTACCATATTAACAGAGTAGTTGTTTTAAAAAAAACAAACGTCAAAAACTACCTTCTAAACAACTATAGAAAAAGAGAAAAAAAAAGAAACATTGTGACAAATCCCTGCCCTCACCCGCCTCCACTCCACTCCCCCACCAAAAAAATTCCACTCAGAGGATTAGTGGATATGTCACATTGTATGAAAGAAAATCATATGTGCTCTGCAATGTTAATAGCTATATAAAATGAAATCTACCATTAAAATACACTCTTATATAACAACATAGTGATTTTTTTTTAAAGTCTCAAACTACCTTCTAAACAACTTAGAAAAAAAGAAAAAAGAAAGTGTGACAAACCCCTGCCCTTACCCACCTCCACCCCGCCATCAAATAAATGCCACTCAGAGGAGCAGTGGGATGTCACGTTGCATAAATACATTTGTATAAGTTATTTAAAGTAAATAGCTATTAAAAATAAAAACAACATTTTAAATACACCTTTACATGATAACAGAGTAGTTGATTTAAAAAAAACAAATTTCAAAAACTACCTTCTAAACAACTATAGAAAAAAAGAAAAAAGGAAACATTGTGACAAATCCCTGCCCTCACCCGCCTCCACTCCTCTCCGCCACCAAAAAAATTCCACTCAGAGGAGCAGTGCATATGTCACATTGTATGAAAGAAAATCATATGTGTTCTGCAACGTTAATAGCTATTTAAAATGAAATCTACCCTTAAAATATAGCAGTGACGTGCGGTGAGATCTGAGACTGGTGAGGCAATGGCCTGAGAAGCACATACAGTATATGAACCCAATAGAGGTAGTAGCTTAATTAGCCTGTGACAAGCAGAAGTTTCCTGCCAGCTTAAAGGGACAGTCTACACCAGAATATTTATTGTTTTAAAAGATAGATAATTCCTTTATTACCCATTCCCCAGTTTTGCATAACCAACACAGTTATATTAATATACTTTTAACCTCTGTGATTATCTTGTATCTAAGCCTTTGCAAACTGCCCCTTTATTTCAGTTCTTTTGACAGACTTGCAGTTTAGCCAATCAGTGCCTGCTCCCAGATAACTTCACGTGCACGAGCACAGTGTTATCTATATGAAATACATGAACTAACACCCTCTAGTAGTGAAAAACTGTTAAAATGCATTCTGAAAAGAGGTGGCCTTTAAGGTCTAAGAAATTAGCATATGAACCTCCTAGGTTAAGCTTTCAACTAAGAATATCAAGAGAACAAAGCAAAATTGGTGATAAAAGTAAAATGGAAAATTGTTTAAAATTACATGCTCTATCTGAATCATGAAAGTTTAGTTTGGCCTAGACTGTCCCTTTAAGCTTTTAAATAAGTACAAATCTATTTCAAGTTAAACTCATGTTCTGACCCAAAATCTGCAGTCAGAGTTTTACCCTGTAACTATGTAACAACATATTTTACAAACAGACACCAGATAATTACAATAATAATGACAAGAAAAAAAGTTTCAAGCTGTTGCTCATTTGCAAAGCATTTTTTTATTTAAATTTTTAAAGGGATTTAATAGTCTAAATTTAAATACATGAGTGCATTTCAATTCTAAAAAGAATCTTTTTAGCAATAGGCTGCAGTAGCAAAAACTGCTGCTAGGAAAAGTTACTGCAGGTTCAGCAGAATACGTAAATATGCTGCTTATGACTTGTGCAACAGCATTCAAATATAGTGCCACCAATAGCTTGTATGGCACATACTGAGTCATCAATAAAATGATACAGACCATCACGGGCACTATGTTTGAATGAGGGTCCACATAAGCAGCATACGTGTGTATGCCCTGAAACAGTAATATATTTTTCTAGTAGCATTTTTGTTAATGTGAATATAGTGCAAAGATGCTTCTTTTTAAAATTGAAATGAACTAATGCACGTTTTATTGTGCCACTTTAACATATACCTGTATTTATATAGTTACGGAATCTGTTGGTGCTACAAATACACAGACACACACACAGACTGACTCAAACAGACTCACACATACAAACACACTCACACACCTCACTCAAACACACATACAAAGACACACATACAGACTTACTCAAACACACACAGACAAACACACTCAGACTCACACAGACTAACTCAAACACATACAGACACACAGACTCACAGTCACACACACAGAATCACATACACACACAGACTAACTCAAACACACACAGACTCACAGACACACACATGGACTCACATATACAGACACACTCTTACTCAAACACACACAGGCTCACTCAAACACACACACACAGACACAGACTCAGACAGACTAACTCAAACACATACAGACTCACATATACAGAAACATACAAAACACAGACAGACAGACTCAGTCAAACACAGATTTGTAGATAGATACATAAATACACAGACAGACACTCACAAACCCAGTGAAACACACACAGACTCACTCAAACACAGACTCAAAATTTAATTTTAAAAAAGATTGATATAGATGAACAATAGTAGACAGTAATTGAAATTGTATAAAAAATAAATAATTTTTTTTTTTTTATTTATTTTTATTTTCTACAAAACAAATAAGTGCATCTGTACAGTATCAGTATCAATACTGATTTGGTTGCCTATGCAGGTTTTTCCCACTACAACACAATAACAAATAACACAAGGTTTTGGCTGTAAAAAAAACTGTGTCTTCCCAGCATATGTGTGACAGTGTGTGTGTATACTCACACACACATATATATATATATATATATATATATATATATATATATATATATATATATATATATATATATATATATATATATATATATATATATATATATATATATATATATATATATATATATAAAAAAAAACATTTTCTACAAGCAAAAATCTTAAACATTAACATTGTGATTGCAAAATAAGGAAACCTCCTTAATTTGTAAAAATACATGGGTAGTACACTTTGTAACATAATTCAGATTTTATAAGAAATTTAGTGTGTGCTAGCACTGGCAGTAAGTGCTGCCAGGTACAGTACTTACAGCAACTGCATAGAATACTCTATTTGTGTCTCCAGAGGGCTCACAGTGAGTACAGACAGACTGCATCCCTACAAGTTCTAAGGTGAGGAATAATCCTTGAAATAGACTCACATACATGTGTAGCTCTTCCTCTCTGCTAGGCTCCCTGCAAGGTGGGTGGGGCTGACAGCACAGTGAGAAATAAGAACAGTAATACAGGCTGTACAAACATTTCTGGCAAAAGATTTGTATGAATTTCCTGCACACTGCATTGCAACTGATCTTGAAAACGGCACCAAGGAGGAGTGTCCAAACACTAGCACACCATTCTCTAACCCCGGTAAACTGATCATATAAAAGTAAAATCTCAAGGGGGCATACACTGACACTTCCCCACTACAGCATGTTAGTAGCTGAAAAAAATAAATGTTTTTCCTATCCCTCCCAAACCAGACTGCACATACACATTGCGCTCTACAGAAACTTACTTAAGGTGTTTGGCAGGCAGGGGCCCCAGTTGGCCGGACACAGACCCAGCTGTAAATTCTGCTCCCCTGTAGTTACGCTACCTCTAAGCTCTAACACTATTTCTTGCTGCTGTCTTAGGGGATATGGCTCGCTGTACATGCACACAGAGCAACAGAGTAAACATGCATGCAGCGCAGCATTACATTATGTAAATAAACCATTTCATTTTAGCCTGCAGCAATCATGTAATTTGGATGATTGGTACTACATGCTGCTAAAATAAAATGGTTTATTTATATAAGAATACAGAAGTGGCACATTTGCGGCTCTAGTCAATGCCTTACATTGAGGATGGGAACTGTGGTCAGGCTAAACCCCATTATATCGATATGTTGCAACTTGCAATGTAGTCAAGAAATGGTAAATTGATTCAGAATCATAGGAATTATCATCATAAAATTTACCATATGATGATAATTCCTCTGATTCTGAATTAATTTACCATTTCTTGACTACATTGCAAGTTACAACTTATCGATATAATGGGACACTGTGTGTGTTTTTTGTATGGCGCTGTTGATTACCTGAGGTCGCCTCTGGCTCTCTCCTCCGTTCACACCTCACGGTCCTCCACACACAGCTGCCACACAACAGCAGCTGACAGCTCCTCCTAGCCCTAGCTGGCTCTATTAGTCAGCGGTCTCCCTGGTCTGGTTGACCCAGACAGACCACTTCACTTCCTTCTATGGGATCCAATGCAGCAGGGCAGGCACACCACGGCACACACTAAATACAACCAGCTCCCGCCTCCTGTGAGTTTTCTTCCCGCCTGAAGTGAAGTCTGTGTCGGGCGGCGTGACGTCACTCAGCAGCCCAGCAGGCACGCCTCCCTGGCAGTGCTGATGCTGATTGGCTGTGTGACCTAGCTCCATCATGGAGGCGGTTTTGAGAACCGCCTCCATTAGAGCTTGAATGGGCCCGGGGCATTCCCCACTGGGTGGCGCTAAAGTGGAACTATATTCAGATCCATGTTGCGCAATTTATGGAGGGCAGCGGACAGGCTCACTGCCTCCAAATTGCGCAACATGAATGCTGAATTTAATTTGGCAGCGCAAGCGTACTAGTGCAGTACAAAATATTATGTGGGTAATCGCCGGCGGGGGTGGGGGGTGTACCCTTGGGAGTGGGGTGGCCCCCCCCCAAAAAAAAAAAAAAGACAAACATATTTTTATTTTTTAAATAAATATTATTTAAATCCCTGCCTCCTATTACTGCACGTCACTGAAATATAGTGTTATATAACAACATAGTGATTATTTTTTTTTTTCAAAAAGTCACAAACTACCTTCTAAACAACTTAAAAAAAGAAAAAAAAAGTGTCAAAAATCCCTGCCCTCACCCACCTCCACGCCACTCCGCCACCAAATAAATGCCACTCAGAGGAGCAGTGGGATGTCACTTTACATAAATTAATTCATATAAGTTATTCAAAGTAAATAGCTATTAAAAATAAAAACAACCATTAAAATATACGTTTACAATATTAACAGAGTAGTTGTTTTAAAAAAAACAAACGTCAAAAACTACCTTCTAAACAACTATAGAAAAAGAGAAAAAAAGAAACATTGTGACAAATCCCTGCCCTCACCCGCCTCCACTCCACTCCCCCACCAAAAAAACTCCACTCAGATGATCAGTGGATATGTCACATTGTATGAAAGAAAATCATATGTGCTCTGCAACGTTAATAGCTATATAAAATGAAATCTACCATTAAAATACACTCTTATATAACAACATAGTGATTTTTTTTTAAAGTCTCAAACTACCTTCTAAACAACTTAAAAAAAAAAAGTGTGACAAACCCCTGCCCTCACCTACCTCCACCCCGCCATCAAATAAATGCCACTCAGAGGAGCAGTGGGATGTCACGTTGCATAAATACATTTATATAAGTTATTTAAAGTAAATAGCTATTAAAAATAAAAACAACAATTAAAATACACTTTTACATGATAACAGAGTAGTTGTTTTAAAAAAACAAATTTCAAAAACTACCTTCTAAACAACTATAGAAAAAAAGAAAAAAGGAAACATTGTGACAAATCCCTGTCCTCACCCGCCTCCACTCCACTCCGCCACCAAAAAAATTCCACTCAGAGGAGCAGTGGATATGTCACATTGTGTGAAAGAAAATCATATGTGTTCTGCAACGTTAATAGCTATTTAAAATGAAATCTACCCTTAACCTCTTAAGGACATATGACGGAATTTTTCCGTCATAAAACAATTGAGCAAACTGAAAGCTGTGTCCTTAAAGGGTTAAAATACACTCTTATATAACAACATAGTGTTTTTGTTTTTGTTTTTTTAAAGTCTCCAACTACCTTCTAAAAAACTAAAAAAAAAAGAAAAATAAAGTGTGACAAACCCCTGCCCTCACCTACCTCCACTCCGCCACCAAATAAATGTCACTCAGAGGAGAAGTGGGATGTCACGTTGCATAAATAAATTCATATTTAAAGTAAATAGCTATTAAAAATAAAAACAACAATTAAAATATACTTTTACATGATAACAGAGTAGTAGTTTTAAAAAAATACAAATTTCAAAAACTACCTTCTAAACAACTATAGAAAAAGAGAAAAAAAGAAACATTGTGACAAATCCCTGCCCTCACCTGCCTCCACTCCACTCCGCCACCAAAAAATTCCACTCACAGGAGCAGTGGATATGTCTTATTGTATGAAAGAAAATCATATGTGTTCTGCAACGTTAATAGCTATTTAAAATCTACCCTTAAAATACACTCTTATATAAAAACATAGTGATTATTTTTTTAAAAAAAAAGTCACAAACTACCTTCTAAACAAATTAAAAAAAGAAAAAAAAAGTGTCACAAACCCCTGCCCTCACCCACCTCCACGCCACTCCGCCACCAAAAAAATTCCACTCAGAGGATCAGTGGATATGTCACATTGTATGAAAGAAAATCATATGTGCTCTGCAACGTTAATAGCTATATAAAATGAAATCTACCATTAAAATACACTCTTATATAACAACATAGTGATTTTTTTTTTAAAGTCTCAAACTACCTTCTAAACAACTTAGAAAAAAAGGAAAAAAAAAGTGTGACAAACCCCTGCCCTTACCCACCTCCACCCCGCCATCAAATAAATGCCACTCAGAGGAGCAGTGGGATGTCACGTTGCATAAATACATTTATATAAGTTATTTAAAATAAATAGCTATTAAAAATAAAAACAACAATTTAAATACACCTTTACATGATAAAAGAGTAGTTGATTTAAAAAAAACAAATTTCAAAAACTACCTTCTAAACAACTATAGAAAAAAAGAAAAAAGGAAACATTATGACAAATCCCTGTCCTCACCCGCCTCCACTCCACTCCGCCACCAAAAAAATTCCACTCAGAGGAGCAGTGGATATGTCACATTGTATGAAAGAAAATCATATGTGTTCTGCAACGTTAATAGCTATTTAAAATGAAATCTACCCTTAAAATACACTCTTATATAACAACATAGTGATTATTTTTTTTTCAAAAAGTCACAAACTACCTTCTAAACAACTTAAAAAAAGAAAAAAAAAAGTGTCACAAACCCCTGCCCTCACCCACTTCCACGCCACTCCGCCACCAAATAAATGCCACTCAGAGGAGCAGTGGGATGTCACTTTACATAAATAAATGCATATAAGTTATTTAAGTAAATAGCTATTAAAAATAAAAACAGCCATTAAAATATACGCTTACCATATTAACAGAGTAGTTGTTTTAAAAAAACAAAAGTCAAAAACTACCTTCTAAACAACTATAGAAAAAGAGAAAAAAAGAAACATTGTGACAAATCCCTGCCCTCACCCACCTCCACTCCACTCCGCCACCAAAAAAATTCCACTCAGAGGAGCAGTGCATATGTCACATTGTATGAAAGAAAATCATATGTGTTCTGCAACGTTAATAGCTATATAAAATGAAATCTACCCTTAAAATACACTCTTATATAACAACATAGTGATTATTTATTTTTTCAAAAAGTGACAAACTACCTTCTAAACAACTTAGAAAAAAAGAAAAAAAAAAGTGTGACAAACCCCTGCCCTTACCCACCTCCACCCCGCCATCAAATAAATGACACTCAGAGGAGCAGTGGGATGTCACGTTGCATAAATACATTTATATAAGTTATTTAAAGTAAATAGCTATTAAAAATAAAAACAACAATTTAAATACACCTTTACATGATAACAGAGTAGTTGATTTAAAAAAACAAATTTCAAAAACTACCTTCTAAACAACTATAGAAAAAAAGAAAAAAGGAAACATTGTGACAAATCCCTGTCCTCACCCGCCTCCACTCCACTCCGCCACCAAAAAAATTCCACTCAGAGGAGCAGTGTCACATTGTATGAAAGAAAATCATATGTGTTCTGCAACGTTAATAGCTATTTAAAATGAAATCTACCCTTAAAATACACTCTTATATAACAACATAGTGATTATTTTTTTTTTCAAAAAGTCACAAACTACCTTCAAAACAACTTAAAAAAAGAAAAAAAAAGTGTCACAAACCCCTGCCCTCACCCACCTCCACGCCACTCCGCCACCAAATAAATTCCACTCAGAGGAGCAGTGGACATGTCACATTGTATGAAAGAAAATCATATGTGCTCTGCAACGTTAATAGCTATATAAAATGAAATCTACCATTAAAATACACTCTTATATAACAACATAGTGATTTTTTTTTTAAAGTCACAAACTACCTTCTAAACAACTTAAAAAAAAAAAAAAGTGTGACAAACCCCTGCCCTCACCCACCTCCACCCCGCCATCAAATAAATGCCACTCAGAGGAGCAGTGGGATGTCACGCTGCATAAATACATTTATATAAGTTATTTAAAGTAAATAGCTATTAAAAATAAAAACAACAATTAAAATATACTTTTACATGATAACAGAGTAGTTGTTTTAAAAAAACAAATTTCAAAAACTACCTTCTAAACAACTATAGAAAAAGAGAAAAAAAGAAACATTGTGACAAATCCCTGTCCTCACCTGCCTCCACTCCACTCCGCCACCAAAAAAATTCCACTCAGAGGATCAGTGGATATGTCACATTGTATGAAAGAAAATCATATGTGCTTTGCAACGTTAATTGCTATATAAAATGAAATCTACCATTAAAATACAGTCTTATATAACAACATAGTGATTATTTTTTTTTTAAAGTCTCAAACTACCTTCTAAACAACTTAAAAAAAAAAAAAAAAAAAAAGTGTGACAAACCCCTGCCCTCACCTACCTCCACTCCGCCACCAAATAAATGTCACTCAGAGGAGAAGTGGGATGTCACGTTGCATAAATAAATTCATATTTAAAGAAAATAGCTATTAAAAATAAAACAACAATTAAAATATACTTTTACATGATAACAGAGTAGTTGTTTTAAAAAAATACAAATTTCAAAAACTACCTTCTAAAAAACTATAGAAAAAGAGAAAAAAAGAAACATTGTGACAAATCCCTGCCCTCACCTGCCTCCACTCCACTCCGCCACCAAAAAATTCCACTCACAGGAGCAGTGGATATGTCTTATTGTATGAAAGAAAATCATATGTGTTCTGCAACGTTAATAGCTATTTAAAATCTACCCTTAAAATACACTCTTATATAACAACATAGTGATTATTATTTTTTTAAAAAAGTCACAAACTACCTTCTAAACAAATTAAAAAAAGAAAAAAAAAGTGTCACAAACCCCTGCCCTCACCCACCTCCACGCCACTCCGCCACCAAATAAATGCCACTCAGAGGAGCAGTGGGATGTAACTTTACATAAATAAATTCATATAAGTTATTCAAAGTAAATAGCTATTAAAAATAAAAACAACCATTAAAATATACGTTTACCATATTAACAGAGTAGTAGTTTTAAAAAAACAAAAGTCAAAAACTACCTTCTAAACAACTATAGAAAAAGAGAAAAAAAGAAACATTGTGACAAATCCCTGCCCTCACCCACCTCCACTCCACTCCGCCACCAAAAAAATTCCACTCAGAGGAGCAGTGCATATGTCACATTGTATGAAAGAAAATCATATGTGTTCTGCAACGTTAATAGCTATATAAAATGAAATCTACCCTTAAAATATACTCTTATATAACAACATAGTGATTATTTATTTTTTTTCAAAAAGTCACAAACTACCTTCTAAACAACTTAAAAAAAGAAAAAAAAAGTGTCAAAAATCCCTGCCCTCACCCACCTCCACGCCACTCCGCCACCAAATAAATGCCACTCAGAGGAGCAGTGGGATGTCACTTTACATAAATTAATTCATATAAGTTATTCAAAGTAAATAGCTATTAAAAATAAAAACAACCATTAAAATATACGTTTACAATATTAACAGAGTAGTTGTTTTAAAAAAAACAAACATCAAAAACTACCTTCTAAACAACTATAGAAAAAGAGAAAAAAAAAGAAACATTGTGACAAATCCCTGCCCTCACCCGCCTCCACTCCACTCCCCCACCAAAAAAATTCCACTCAGAGGATTAGTGGATATGTCACATTGTATGAAAGAAAATCATATGTGCTCTGCAACGTTAATAGCTATTTAAAATGAAATCTACCCTTAAAATACACTCTTATATAACAACATAGTGTTTTTTTGTTTTTTTTTAAAGTCTCCAACTACCTTCTAAAAAACTAAAAAAAAAAGAAAAATAAAGTGTGACAAACCCCTGCCCTCACCTACCTCCACTCCGCCACCAAATAAATGTCACTCAGAGGAGAAGTGGGATGTCACGTTGCATAAATAAATTCATATTTAAAGTAAATAGCTATTAAAAAAAAAACGTCAAAAACTACCTTCTAAACAACTATAGAAAAAGAGAAAAAAAGAAACATTGTGACAAATCCCTGCCCTCATCCGCCCCCACTCCACTCCGCCACCAAAAAAATTCCACTCAGAGGATCAGTGGATATGTCACATTGTATGAAAGAAAATCATATGTGCTCTGCAACGTTAATTGCTATATAAAATGAAATCTACCATTAAAATACACTCTTATATAACAACATAGTGATTTTTTTTTTAAAGTCTCAAACTACCTTCTAAACAACTTAGAAAAAAAGAAAAAAAAAGTGTGACAAACCCCTGCCCTCACCCACCTCCACCCCGCCATCAAATAAATGCCACTCAGAGGAGCAGTGGGATGTCACGTTGCATAAATACATTTATATAAGTTATTTAAAGTAAATAGCTATTAAAAATAAAAACAACAATTTAAATACACCTTTACATGATAACAGAGTAGTTGATTTAAAAAAACAAATTTCAAAAACTACCTTCTAAACAACTATAGAAAAAAAGAAAAAAGGAAACATTGTGACAAATCCCTGTCCTCACCCGCCTCCACTCCTCTCCGCCACCAAAAAAATTCCACTCAGAGGAGCAGTGGATATGTCACATTGTGTGAAAGAAAATCATATGTGTTCTGCAACGTTAATAGCTATTTAAAATGAAATCTACCCTTAAAATATAGTGTTATATAACAACATAGTGATTATTTTTTTTTTTTCAAAAAGTCACAAACTACCTTCTAAACAACTTAAAAAAAGAAAAAAAAAGTGTCAAAAATCCCTGCCCTCACCCACCTCCACGCCACTCCGCCACCAAATAAATGCCACTCAGAGGAGCAGTGGGATGTCACTTTACATAAATTAATTCATATAAGTTATTCAAAGTAAATAGCTATTAAAAATAAAAACAACCATTAAAATATACGTTTACAATATTAACAGAGTAGTTGTTTTAAAAAAAACAAACGTCAAAAACTACCTTCTAAACAACTATAGAAAAAGAGAAAAAAAAAGAAACATTGTGACAAATCCCTGCCCTCACCCGCCTCCACTCCACTCCCCCACCAAAAAAATTCCACTCAGAGGATTAGTGGATATGTCACATTGTATGAAAGAAAATCATATGTGTTCTGCAACGTTAATAGCTATATAAAATGAAATCTACCATTAAAATACACTCTTATATAACAACATAGTGATTTTTTTTTTTTAAAGTCTCAAACTACCTTCTAAACAACTTAAAAAAAAAAAAAGTGTGACAAACCCCTGCCCTCACCTACCTCCACCCCGCCATCAAATAAATGCCACTCAGAGGAGCAGTGGGATGTCACGTTGCATAAATACATTTATATAAGTTATTTAAAGTAAATAGCTATTAAAAATAAAAACAACAATTAAAATATACTTTTACATGATAACAGAGTAGTTGTTTTAAAAAAACAAATTTCAAAAACTACCTTCTAAACAACTATAGAAAAAAAGAAAAAAGGAAACATTGTGACAAATCCCTGTCCTCACCCGCCTCAACCATTAAAATATACGTTTACCATATAGTAGTTGTTTTAAAAAAAAAAACGTCAAAAACTACCTTCTAAACCACTATAGAAAAAGAGAAAAAAAGAAACATTGTGACAAATCCCTGCCCTCATCCGCCCCCACTCCACTCCGCCACCAAAAAAATTCCACTCAGAGGATCAGTGGATATGTCACATTGTATGAAAGAAAATCATATGTGCTCTGCAACGTTAATAGCTATATAAAATGAAATCTACCATTAAAATACACTCTTATATAACAACATAGTGATTTTTTTTTTTAAAGTCTCAAACTACCTTCTAAACAACTTAGAAAAAAAGAAAAAAAAAGTGTGACAAACCCCTGCCCTTACCCACCTCCACCTCGCCATCAAATAAATGCCACTCAGAGGAGCAGTGGGATGTCACGTTGCATAAATACATTTATATAAGTTATTTAAAGTAAATAGCCATTAAAAATAAAAACAACAATTTAAATACACCTTTACATGATAACAGAGTAGTTGATTTAAAAAAACAAATTTCAAAAACTACCTTCTAAACAACTATAGAAAAAAAGAAAAAAGGAAACATTGTGACAAATCCCTGTCCTCACCCGCCTCTACTCCACTCCGCCACCAAAAAAATTCCACTCAGAGGAGCAGTGGATATGTCACATTGTATGAAAGAAAATCATATGTGTTCTGCAACGTTAATAGCTATTTAAAATGAAATCTACCCTTAAAATACACTCTTATATAACAACATAGTGATTATTTTTTTTTTTCAAAAAGTCACAAACTACCTTCTAAACAACTTAAAAAAAGAAAAAAAAAGTGTCAAAAATCCCTGCCCTCACCCACCTCCACGCCACTCCACCACCAAATAAATGCCAGTCAGAGGAGCAGTGGGATGTCACTTTACATAAATAAATGCATATAAGTTATTAAAGTAAATAGCTATTAAAAATAAAAACAACCATTAAAATATACGTTTACCATATTAACAGAGTAGTTGTTTTAAAAAAACAAAAGTCAAAAAATACCTTCTAAACAACTATAGAAAAAGAGAAAAAAAGAAACATTGTGACAAATCCCTGCCCTCACCCACCTCCACTCCACTCCGCCACCAAAAAAATTCCACTCAGAGGAGCAGTGCATATGTCACATTGTATGAAAGAAAATCATATGTGTTCTGCAACGTTAATAGCTATTTAAAATGAAATCTACCCTTAAAATACACTGTTATATAACAACATAGTGATTATTTATTTTTTAAAAAAGTGACAAACTACCTTCTAAACAACTTAAAAAAAGAAAAAAAAGTGTCACCAACCCCTGGCCTCACCCACCTCCACGCCACTCCGCCACCAAATAAATGCCACTCAGAGGAGCAGTGGGATGTCACTTTACATAAATAAATTCATATAAGTTATTTAAGTAAATAGCTATTAAAAATAAAAACAACCATTAAAACATACGTTTACCAGATCTTGCCCGCGGCCTTCCCCAGCACATCCAGGCCGAGCCTGCAGCAGCCGTATCAACAGAGGAGACGCTATACCTGCAGGTGAATCATAGCGGTTGGGTAAGAGACTTTACTATATTACTCCGTTAGACACTGGGAGAGGATTGCCTAATCCTATCGCCTGCACACCATATCACAGAGCGCTAAGATCTGCACAAACTTTGACTAGTAGTGGAGGTTATAAATCAGTCTACACTGAAAGGGACACATACAAAGAGCCTTGGCCATAAAACGGCTCACATCACTTGCACTTATATGCAGGAAACATTTCCAGATATTGGTAAACATCTTTTTGCAACCCAGGTGTTTCATTACTTATCCCCATAGCAGCTCCTTATTGCTGAAAACGGGCCGCAAGCAGCAGAAGAGCTCCATCATAAACACTTAAGACTGACCCCAGCATTAGGCCCCGTATACACGGTGCCTATTTTAACATTGCCTGGGGGTACCCGTCACTTTTCTATGGGAATATGTGAATGGGAGAGGATTCCCAGTAAGCCGATAGAAAAAAAAAAGAAAAAAAAAAAAAAAAGGGACACTCACCACACAGGGATGCTTAAGTTGCTCAATTCCTACATATGCAATAATCAACATCCCTACTTAACCCCCTGAGGGAGTATGTTGTAGAGAGATTCAAAGTACTGATGTTCGGCCCCCCTTACTCCTGCTTTCATTAGTGAGGGGTGTTATGACTCCTGTCTCAGCTCCTGGGTGGACTCACATAGGACCTGAGATACTAGCAGGTCTCTATAGGCCGGACAGCCACTTTCATAATATATATGCAGCAAAGGGACTCATGATTGAGGTACAGCCTAGCCACTAAATATGCCTGTATTCTCATAGGTTCCCCCTATTGGTTCTCATGGTGTTCAGTTAACGACAAAGCACAGATGATCTACAGGAGCATTTAGCCATCATTTGACAGATAGATTTCCGACACAACTTTTGGAAGAGCAAGAAGCAAACCAAACGAAAGGTTTTAGTATAATGAAGGGCAAATATCAGTCAGTTAAGGACTGTCTATCCAAAGCACAAGCAAAAAAAAAAGCCATGCTTCAAGAGAAAGGAATTTCGCAAGAAACTGATCCAATAGAAGCGGCATCAGACTCTAGTATAGATGACCAGTCACAGCCCGCTAACTACTCCTTAGTTCAACAGATTAAGGAAGTTTTTCAAATTGAATTAAAAGCTGCAATAAAAGATATAAGGAGTGATATCAAGGAGATTAGCCAGAGAACCTCAGATCTAGAAGATAAGGTTGGAGAGATTGATGAAGAAATCCCATGTATCCATCATTCTGTGCAAGTTCATCAAGAAAAGATTGAACAATTAGAGTCACAACTTGAAGATCTGGAAAATAGATCTCGGAGATCTAATGTAAGACTCAGAAACTTACCAGAAACTTATGACAAGCTCCAAGAGGTCCTTCATCAGCTACTGCGACGTCTGCTCCCAGAAGTAGAGGAAAATTTATTTTTGATTGACAGAATCCATAGAGCACTAAATAAACCAAAGGTTCCCAATACTCCTAGAGATGTCATCCTCAAATTCCACTATTACACCACCAAGGAGCTGTTCTTGCAAGCTACCAGGAAGCATCAGCACATTGACTTTGAGGGCCACCAGTTGCAGTTTTTCACTGACCTCTCTCCTATCACTCTGCGTAAGAGAAGGGACCTCAACCCCGTATCAACAGCTCTTATGAAGGCTCAAATTAAATACAGGTGGTCATTCCCATTCAGACTTGTTTCCTTCACAATAAAACCACTTATTCCTGTACCACTCTAGAAGAAGGCATCAATCTAATTGATCATCTTCGGCTCCAAAGGGAGAACACATCTGTACCCTTGCCACCTAGACCTCCCAGAAAGCAAGGCTCACAGACGTGGAACAAAACTCCTAAGGACACAATACCCTCAGGAAGTACTGGAGGCCAATTAGGAGAAGAGTCAGAACCACGGGGTCAAGAAGCAACTGTAGGGTGATGAGACCTTTCCCTGCCTGTTGGAGATCTAGTGGGCCTGACTATCTCCCCTACTGAACGCTGAAACATGTTACCCCTTCAATGATTTGCCCAGTTGGGGACAGATAGCAAGATTGAACTATCTCTATAGTGAGACTCTATGGACATTTCATATGAGAGTTCAGGTTCCATGTTCTAAAGTTATTTTAGGTAGTATGTTGTTTAGATTGATCTAAATATTGATTAAGTTGGGATTGGTAAGTTATTTACTCTAATGTTGCCTAAACTGATGAGGAAGGGTAAGTTGTTTTTGTAATGCATGGGGGAGGATAATACACTTAAGTTACTATGCTGCTTAAGAGGATCCTCGAATGTATTCATATATTATCCTCTGATAGAGGAGGGGGTAAATCCATATTCTCCTGACCCTCTTAAACTGGAGCACTTTAGGGAGAACACCCAGCAACCTTAGTTTTAATTCAGTATACCCCCTCATCCACCTAACCCTAGTAGAAACTTTGTATATCTCAGATGGGTTCCTACTCCCATATCCCCTACCTCATAACCCACAATAGTACCCCATTGACATCACATAAAGCTGTAGCTCCGAATAGCAGTATTTTCCCCCATAGCACATTCCGAATTTCTAATAATTATTCTGGTAATACGCATTTATCCAAAAACATTGTAGATACTTGTGCTAATTTAAACATTTATACACCATGTAACCGTTTAATTATTTAAATATTGTTCACTGAACAATGAAGTATCTCGCACCGATACTAATGTTATTTGTTTGTATGTTCTCTTATGTTGTTCTTTCTCTTTTTCTAGCTTCTTTTTCTTTCTCTGGGGGGACTCGTGTGGTCATAAAAATAAAAGGTGTGGAGGAGAGATGTGACGGTATTCAATTGCACAACTTTTGCCACCGGCTCTGTCAGGTATTGCTTACTCAGAGGATGAGCATTAGGGACTATATTACGCTTGCAAAGATAACTAGGGATGTCAGTTAAAATCATCTCGCACAAAGTGAGGGGATTACACTCCCACGTTAAACGTAAAAAGGCAATCACAGAATATAAACGTAGGCAAGCACACATTATCATGCTACAAGAGACTCATTTCACATCTACACAAAACCCGAAATACTGGGACTCGGCTTTTCCGATCCAATACCACTCATTTGGCCAAAAGAAAAAGAGAGGTGTATCCATTATTCTACATGCCTCCCTCAACTTCCAGGAGGAAGAGGTAGTTAGAGAATTGGAGGGTAGATTTATAATCTTAAAAGGAAAAATACATGGGACCACTGTTGTCCTGGGAAACATATATGCCCCAAACGAGAATCAGGGTGGTTTTTTAGCTAAAATTAGTAAACTACTGACCTCCTGGAAAAAATATAAAATTATTTTGGGCGGGGATTTCAATTTAACTCTTAATAATAAATTAGATAGAACATCCTCAGAAGGTCCGAGCCCCAAGAAAATCTTAAGTGACTTCATATTAGACCATAATTTGCTAGATGTCTGGAGAATGCATAATCTGGGTACTCGTAATTACACATTCTATTCTACGGCCCACAATTCCTATTCCAGGATCGATTATATCTTTGCCAGTCAAATTTTATGCCCCCTGACGACGGGTGCTGATATCGTACAAACTAGCTGGTCCGATCATTCCATAGTAGAAGTATCATTAGGCGGGTTCTTTGACCCTTCTAGGGAAAGATCCTGGACCCTCGATCCATCCTTACTAAGAAATGAAATATTCTGTCCGAACCTTGTCCGTCAGATTAAACAGTTTTGGTCCATTAATCAGAATTCAACGTCAAACCCATTAAATACATGGGGAGCGTTCAAGGCATTCCTTAGAGGAATCCTAATTAAAGAGAAAGCTAATATAAATAAAGATAAAAGAAAACTAATTGAGGAGAAGAAAATAGAAATTGAAGAACTTAATAGAAAACACATAATAACTAGAAGCCCTGCACTAGCTAAAGTAATTGAAACTAAAAAGGCAGACCTAGATAAGTTACTGGACGAAGAATCACTAGCCTCCTTGAGAATCATTGATGCACATTATTTTGTGTATGCTAACAAACCTGATCGTATGTTAGCTAGGAAAATTAGAAACATTACGAGGAATTCTTCTATTCCCCAGCTCCAATTACCCTCAGGGTCGGTTACCAATAATCCTTTGGATATTGCAAATTCTTTTGCCGATTTTTATCAAACCCTATATAATTTGCCAAAATCTTTAGAATCATCTAGATTAGATAAAATAAAAACATTCCTAGACTCCTGCCATCTCCCTAAACTTGATAATTCCAGCTTAGACGCGCTAAATTCCCCAATCACAGCTCAGGAAGTAATTATAGCTATAAAGCAACTTAAAAGCAATAAGGCCCCAGGCCCTGATGGCTACTCGGGAAATTTTTATAAAAAATTTTCAACTGACCTTACCCCTTATTTAGTTGAGTCATTCAACTATATCATGGAAGGAGGGACTATCCCATCGGAACTATTAGCAGCCAGGATATGCGTAGTGCCCAAGCCGGGCAAAGACAAATTCCACTGTAAAAACTACCGACCAATTTCACTTATCAATACGGACCTCAAACTCCTCACTAAGATATTAGCTAATAGATTGAACCCCCACTTACCTAAATTAATCTCAGCAGATCAAGTGGGATTTGTCCTAGGAAGGGAAGCACCTGATAATATCCGTAGAGTAATTGATCTGATTGACTATGCCACTGACGAGGGAATGCCTTCTCTATTCCTATCTCTGGACGCAGAGAAGGCATTCGATAGAATTCACTGGGACTATATGCTCGAAACCCTCTCCCACTTCGGAATATCAGGTTCATTTACAAAAGTTATACAAACTATTTATACTACCCATACGCAGGTTATCAATCCAGGAGAATAATTATTCAAAACGGCACTAGACAGGGGTGCCCGTTATCACCCCTGCTATTTGCTATCTGTGTAGAACCCCTGGCTGCTAGTATTAGAAATAACGAAGATATTGCCGGTATAAGGGTGGGAGGATCTGTCCATAAGTTGTCCTTATTTGCTGACGACATAATCCTAACAATTAGCAAACCCCTATTGTCACTTCCGATCCTATTCAATCTTCTAACACAATTTGGCACCTTATCGGGTTATAAGATAAATAATGACAAATGCGAGGCAATTGAGGTTCATCTCCCAAAACATACGAAAAAGCTGTTGGAAATAAATTTTAATTTCAAGTGGGCCACCCAAGCTATCAAATATCTTGGAGTCTTCATCCCATATAACCTAAGAGACCTGTATAAACTTAATTACACTCCCCTCTATAAGTCCCTACTAAAAGAAATGAAAACCTGGAGCTCTTATAAGATCTCATTCTATGGCAAAATAGTGGTCAGCAAAATGGTAATCCTCCCAAGGCTCTTATACTTGTTTAGATCACTCCCCATTAATGTTCACTTAAGAGTCATTACAGAATTTCAGAAACAAGTGTTGAATTTGATATGGTCTAATAAAAAAGCCCAAATAAATAGACATACTCTCATGAGACATAAAGAGGAAGGAGGGTTAGGAGTACCTGACTTCCAGACTTATTATAACTCAGCCAGACTGGCGCAAACAACACAACTACTTAACCCTAAAACCAATTTAGCATGTGTCCAATTGGAAAGTGAAATGCTGAATCTCAATCCGATTAGTCAGATGTTCTGGACACACAAAAAAGATAGACCTAGCTTCTGGATGAAATATGTATCGTTGTCACACACCTTAGGTATATGGGATAGCAACCAAACAAAATTTCATCTGGTCTCTGAAAACTCACTCTTGACACCCTTAGCAGCATACCCAAATAAATACAGAAGTCAAACACTTGATATTTGGGCCAATAAAGGCCTATACAGGATAGCGGATGCGTTACGAGGTGCAGAAGTTCTCTCATTTACGCAATATACCGATCTCATTTCCTCCACACCACAATCCTGGTTTCATTACCTTCAGCTTAAGTCTAGAGTAGAAGCAGTATACAGACCTGGAAACTTACACCCCACCACACTATTTGAGAAAATATGTAGTCACAAAACGAGAGTTAAAGGCGCAATTTCAGATTTATATAGACTCTTATGCTCAAGGAAACCACTAGTTAAATTGAATTTTATTAAAAAATGGGAGACAGAAACTAGCCAATGTATGGATATTAAGGAATGGGCTCAGATAATCCGAAATGGCTCAGCTTGTTCCATTAGTGCAAACTTGAAAGAAAATTATATAAAGGTATTATACAGATGGCATTTGCACCCAAGTAGAATTAAATATCATGATACAACCATAATTTCTAATGCTACAAATCTATGCTATCGAGGTTGTCAAGTAGAGGGCACCTATGTCCACATGTGGTGGGAATGCCCAAAGAGAGCGTTAGTATGGAAATCTACTTCTAAGCTGTTAAGTGAAATATTTAACAAACAAATTACACTGACTATGGCACAGGCCCTACTACACTTCCCCATTCTAGGGTTATCAAAACACTCCTTAAAACTGGTGGGTATCATATGCACAGCTACCAGAACAATTATAGCAAAGTATTGGAAAACCCCTATTCCTCATTATAATGTTATTCTTAATAAAATTAGATTTTACTACCAAATGGCAAACATCGCGTCCTCACTGCTAGATAATAGAAACAAATTTTTGAGGATCTGGGAGGAATGGATTGTATGGGAAGATACAGTTAGAATGCAGAATAGACGAAGCGTTAGAAACCAGGAGAACTAAGAAGT
This sequence comes from Bombina bombina, assembly GCF_027579735.1. Lineage (NCBI taxonomy): Eukaryota > Metazoa > Chordata > Amphibia > Anura > Bombinatoridae > Bombina > Bombina bombina. Next base: position 850,525,449 of record NC_069499.1, on the reverse strand, counting down.
GGTTATAAGATTGAAATGCCCTGGCGAGTACCCCTCAGAACTCTCCCCTCTCTCTCTTTTCTTTCCTTTTCATTTTTTCTCTTTTTATCTATGGACTCTCTTGTCCTCCTCCTATCTTTATTAGTTTGTCTATGACTACTTAAACTTGAAAATTAAGAGGTAACCATCATATAAAGTTGTTGTATAATGTCGGTCAGCTTCTCATGCTAAGATATGATCTGTCTATTGATTCGATTATTGCTGACTTACTGTTTGTATTGTTGCGGAAACCTTTAATAAAAAATATTTCAAATAAAATATACGTTTACCATATTAACAGAGTAGTTGTTTTAAAAAAATCAAAAGTCAAAAACTACCTTCTAAAAAACTATAGAAAAAGAGAAAAAAAGAAACATTGGGGGGTAGTTATCAAGCCGTCTACTTTTCTGACTTCGCCGGCCCAATACGCCCGCCTAAGCTCGCCTACCTTCGCCGCCGCGGACCTTGAATACGTTCGCCTAAGTTATCAAAAAAAGCTGTCAAAAAGCCGCGGGGCGATGAGCAGCGGACTGTGAGAGTTATCACTCATCCGATCTCGCTGCCCTTCGGCTTTTTCCCAGCTTTATTGCTAGCCTGTCACTAAGCACCCACACTAAACTACACTGTTCTATCCCTATACCGGCGCCCCCGGAGCCTCCCGCAACTCAATAAAGTTACTAACCCCTAAACCGCCGCTCCTAGACCCTGCCGCAAGTCTAATAAATGTATTAACCCCTAAACCGCCGCTCCTAGACCCTGCCGCAACTCTGATAAATGTATTAACCCCTAAACCGCCGCTCCCGGACACCGCTGCCACCTACAGTATACCTAGTAACCCCTATCCTGCACCCCCTATACCGTCGCCCTCTATAATAAAATTATTAACCCCTATCCTGCTGATCCCGCACCTCGCCGCAACTAAATAAATAGTTTAACCCCTAAATCGCCACTCCCTGAACCCGCCGCAACCTATATTAAACCTATTAACCCCTATCCTGCCCCCCCTACACCGTTGTCACCTATAATAAATTTATTAACCCCTATCCTGCCCCCCACTACACTGCCGCCACTGTAATAAAATTATTAACCCCTAAACCTATGTCTAACCCTAACCCTAACGCCCCCCTAACTTAAATATTAATTAAATAAATCTAAATAATATTTCTATTATTAACTAAATTAATCCTATTTAAAACTAAATACTTACCTTTAAAATAAACCCTAATATAGCTACAATATAAATAATAATTATATTCTAGCTATCTTAGGATTTATTTTTATTTTACAGGCAAATTTAAATTTATTTTAACTAGGTACAATAGCTATTAAATAGTTATTAACTATTTAATAGCTTACCTAGCTAAAATAAACTGAAATTTACCTGTAAAATAAATCCTAACCTAAGTTACAATTACACCTAACACTACACTATACTTTCATAAATTATTCCTATTTAAAACTAAATACTTACCTGTAAAATAAACCCTAAGATAGCTACAATATAATTAATAATTACATTGCAGCTATTTTAGGATTTATATTTATTTTACAGGTAACTTTGTATTTATTTTAGCTAGGTAGAATAGTTATTAAATAGTTATTAACTATTTAATAACTACCTAGCTAAAAGAAATACAAAATTACCTGTAAAATAAATCCTAACCTAAGTTACAATTAAACCTAATACTACACTATCATTAAATTAATTAAATAAACTACCTACAAATAACTACAATTAAATACAATTACATAAACTAACTAAAGTACAAAAAATAAAAAAAGCTAAGTTACAAAAAATAAAAAAATAAGTTACAAACATTTTAAAAATATTACAACAATTTTAAGCTAATTACACCTAATCTAAGCCCCCTAATAAAATAACAAACCCCCCCAAAATAAAAAAATGCCCTACTCTATTCTAAATTAAATAAAGTTCAAAGCTCTTTTACCTTACCAGCCCTTAAAAGGGCCATTTGTGGGGGCATGCCCCAAAAAGTTCAGCTCTTTTGCCTGTAAAAGAAAAATACAACCCCCCCCCAACATTAAAACCCACCACCCACATACCCCTAATCTAACCCAAACCCCCCTTACAAAAACCTAACACTAATCCCCTGAAGATCATCCTACCTTTAGTCGTCTTCACTCAGCCGAGCAGCGATGGAACCGAAGTGGACATCCAGAGCGGAAGAAGTTAATCCTCCAAGCGGCGCTGAAGAAATCTTCCATCCGATGAATTCATCATCCAGGCGGCGATGAAGAATTCTTCGATCCGGGCGATGTCATCTTCAAAGAGGCGCTGAAGAGGTCTTCTATCCGGGCGATGTCATCTTCCAAGCCGGGTCTTGAATCTTCCTCCCGCCGACGCGGAACCTCCTTCTTCACCGACGGACTACGACGAATGAAGGCTCCTTTAAGGGACCTCATCCAAGATGGCGTCCCCTCAATTCCGATTGGCTGATAGGATTCTATCAGCCAATCGGAATTAAGATAGGAAAAATCTGATTGGCTTATGGAATCAGCCAATCAGATTGAGCTCACATTCTATTGGCTGTTCCGAGAAAAAGAGAAAAAAAGAAACATTGTGACAAATCCCTGCCCTCACCCGCCTCCACTCCACTCCGCCACCAAAAATATTCTCTCAGAGGAGCAGTGGCTATGTCACTTGTATGAAAGAAAATCATATGTGTTCTGCAACGTTAATAGCTATTTAAAATGAAATCTACCCTAAAAATACACTCTTATATAACAACATAGTGATTATTATTTTTTTTAAAAGTCTCAAACTACTTCTAAACAACTTAAAAAAAAGAAAAATAAAGTGTGACAAACCCCTGCCCTCACCTACCTCCACGCCACTCCGCCACCAAGTAAATGCCACTCAGAGGAGCAGTGGGATGTCACGTTCCATAAATAAATTCATATTTAAAGTAAATAGCTATTAAAAATAAAAACAACAATTAAAATATACGTTTACCATATTAACAGAGTAGTTGTTTTAAAAAAACAAATTTCAAAAACTACCTTCTAAACAACTATAGAAAAAAAGAAACATTGTGACAAATCCCTGCCCTCACCCGCCTCCACTCCACTCCGCCACCAAAAATATTCTCTCAGAGGAGCAGTGGCTATGTCACTTGTATGAAAGAAAATCATATGTGTTCTGCAACGTTAATAGCTATTTATAATGAAATCTACCCTTAAAATACACTCTTATATAACAACATAGTGATTTTTTTTTTTCAAAAAGTCACAAACTACCTTCTAAACAACTTAAAAAAGAAAAAAAAAGTGTAACAAACCCCTGCCCTCACCCACCTCCACGCCACTCCGCCACCAAATAAATGCCACTCAGAGGAGCAGTGGGATGTCACTTTACATAAATAAATTCATATAAGTTATTTAAAGTAAATAGCTATTAAAAATAAAAACAACCATTAAAATACACGTTTACCATATTAACAGAGTAGTTGTTTTAAAAAAAACAAATTTCAAAAACTACCTTCTAAACAACTATAGAAAAAGAGAAAAAAATAAACATTGTGACAAATCCCTGCCCTCACCCGCCTCCACTCCACTCCGCCACCAAAAAAAATTCCACTCAGAGGAGCAGTGGATATGTCACATTGTATGAAAGAAAATCATAAGAGTTCTGCAACGTAAATAGCTATTTAAAATGATAACAACAGTTAAAATATATCATTTTTAATTTTTAATTGTAATGTTACTATTATTTTTTTTATTATTTTAAATTTATTGAGAATTAAATTATACAGTAACATTTATGCAGAAAATTTCATTATGAGAAATGTTAAACATTGTCTTGCATTTATATATATTAGGCTTTTTTTAAAGGTATAACTGCAGATCATTTTCAAATAAATAACAGTTGAAATTTGTAATAGACATAATAAAAAAGGGAAAACAAAGAAAAGAAAACAAATGTAAAAAAAAAGTGTTTGTTGTGCAAGACAAATACATTTATAGAATGTGTGCAGTCTCCTGGGAGGTCTTTTTGCTGGTTATGTTGTGTGAGTAATTAGATAGATAAAGAATCATACTTGGATTAACTTGTAGTGCAATAGATTTTTTCATAATATGTTTTATTGCGATATGTGCCGAAGGATGCAATGGCAATCCTGGCCCGGATCAAAAAAAACAACAATTAAAATATACTTTTACATGATAACAGAGTAGTAGTTTTAAAAAAATACAAATTTAAAAAACTACCTTCTAAACAACGATATGTGCCGAAGGATGCAATGGCAATCCCGGTCCGGATCAATGTAGTGAGAAAGTCCATCATGGTGATCGCTCTCACAGCTGACCATATATCTATGTGGCCCACCATCAGCTGAAGGGCCTGAGCAGTAGTTGGAGAGATGGGGTGTTGTCGCAAAAATCCTTGTGGGTCTATCACATCCTCACTGCAGCTGCTATCCTCGCAAGCATCTGTAGGATCGCTGTAGTTGCTCATCATAACTTCATCACCGGAACATAGAAAGGTAAGTGGAGAGGCTTCCAAGACATTGTCTTCCGAGGTTGTACAAATCACGGAGAGCTCCTCCGGATCAGGGCTAGTAAGTCCATGCTTTGTTGGCTGTTGAGCAAAATTGAGGATTGTAGTAATTCTCTTTTCAATCTTATTAAAATAATACAAGAAACGCACTTTTATCTGGTTAAGCAGTAATCTGTCTTCCATATTGTTGAAGCCAAAATAAAGCAGCACACCATTGAAAATGCGATACAACAGATATCCGAGGGGTGTTGAGGAGGGGGGTGGTGGTAGGCCTCAGCCTCAGAAAAGTCCCAGACTATAGCTGATATCCGCAATCATTAAAATAATCCTATTTACTGGTTGAGAATCTTTAGTTACTAAATGATCCAATGCATTCAGTATCAGATGGCGCCTAGGAGAGTGATATTTAACAGATAGATTTTGAAAACTAAAGCAGGACACAATATTGCAACCTATAATGGACTTTGCCCGGAAATTCCCCCTTAAAATACTCTTTATATAACAACATAACGATTGTTTTTTAAACAAAAGTCACAAACTACCTTCTAAACAACTAAAGTAAAAAAAAACATTGTGACAAATTCCTGCCCTCACCCGCCTCCACTCCACTCCGCCACCAAAAAAATTCCACTCAGAGGAGCAGTGGATGTCACATTGTATGATAGAAAATCATATGTGTTCTGCAACGTTAATAGCTATTTAAAATTAAATTTACCCTTAAAATACACTCATACATAACAACATAGTGATTTTTTTTTTTTTTTTCAAAAAGTCACAACCTACCTTTCATTCACAAACAGTCGTAATGATTGTCTGTGAATGAAAGTCAATGTCATGGTTGTAAATGATGCCTGATGAGCCTGTCACATACCTTCCAATATTTCAAAATTTGAAAGAGGGACACCCCGCGCTGTTGTCAGTCTGCCGCGGCACACCTGAGGATCTCTCACGGCACACTAGTGTGCCACGGCAAACTGGTTGAAAAAAACTGTTTTAAACAACTTACAAAAAGAAAAAAAAAGTGTCACAAACCCCTGCCGTCACCCACCTCCACGCCACTCCGCCACCAAATAAATGCCACTCAGGGATCAGTGGGATATCACTTTACTTAAATAAATTCATATAAGTAATTTAACGTAAATAGCTATTAAAAATGAAAACAACCATTAAAATATATGTTTACCATATTAACAGAGTAGTTGTTTTAAAAAAAACAAAAGTTAAAAACTACCTTCTAAACAACTATAGAAAAAGAGAAAAAAAGAAATATTGTGACAAATCCCTGCCCTCACCCGCCTCCACTCCACTCTGCCACCAAAAAAATTCCACTCAGAGGAGCAGTGGATATGTCACATTGTATGAAAGAAAATCATATGTGTTCTGCAACGTTAATAGCTATTTAAAATGAAATCTACCCTTAAAATACACTCTTATATAACAACATAGTGATTATTATTTTTTTTAAAAAGTCTCAAACTACCTTCTAAACAACTAAAAAAAAAAAAGGAAAATAAAGTGTGACAAACCCCTGCCCTCACCTACCTCCACTCTGCCACCAAATAAATGCCACTCAGAGGAGCAGTGGGATGTCACGTTGCATAAATAAATTAATATTTAAAGTAAATAGCTATTAAAAATAAAAACAACAATTAAAATATACTTTTACATGATAACAGAGTAGTTGTTTTAAAAAAACAAATTTCAAAAACTACCTTCTAAACAACTATAGAAAAAAAAAAAAAAAAGAAACATTGTGACAAATCCCTGCCCTCACCCGCCTCCACTCCACTCCGCCACCAAAAAAATTCCACTCAGAGGAGCAGTGGATATGTCACATTGTATGAAAGAAAATCATATGTGTTCTGCAACGTTAATAGCTATTTAAAATTAAATCTACCCTTAAAATACACTCATATAACAACATAGTGATTTTTTTTTCAAAAAGTGACAAACTACCTTCTAAACAACTTAAAAAAAGAAAATAAAAGTGTCACAAATCCCTGCCCTCACCCACCTCCACTACGCCATCAAATAAATGCCACTCAGAGGAGCAGTGGGATGTCACGTTGCATAAATACATTTATATAAGTTATTTAAAGTAAATAGCTATTAAAAATAAAAACAACAATTAAAATATACTTTTACATGATAACAGAGTAGATATTTAAAAAAAACAAAAGTAAAAAACTACCTTCTAAACAACTATAGAAAAAGAGAAAAAAAGAAACATTGTGACAAATCCCTGCCCTCACCCGCCTCCACTCCACTCCGCCACCAAAAAAATTCCACTCAGGGGATTAGTGGATATGTCACATTGTATGAAAGAAAATCATATGTGCTCTGCAACGTTAATAGCTATATAAAATGAAATCTACCATTAAAATACACTTTTATAATAACAACATAGTGATTTTTTTAAAAAAAGTCTCAAACTACCTTCTAAACAACTTAAAAAAAAAGAAAAAAAAGTGTCACAAACCCCTGCCCTCACCCACCTCCACTACGCCATCAAATAAATGCCACTCAGAGGAGCAGTGGGATGTCACGTTGCATAAATACATTTATATAAGTTATTTAAAGTAAATAGCTATTAAAAATAAAAACAACAATTAAAATATACTTTTACATGATAACAGAGTAGTTGTTTTAAAAAAACAAATTTCAAAAACTACCTTCTAAACAACTATAGAAAAAAAGAAAAAAAGAAACATTGTGACAAATCCCTGACCTCACCCGCCTCCACTTCACTCCGCCACCAAAAAAATTCCACTCAGAGGAGCAGTGGATATGTCACATTGTATGAAAGAAAATCATATGTGTTCTGCAACATTAATAGCTATTTAAAATGAAATCTACCCTTAAAATACACTCTTATATAACAACATAGTGATTTTTTTTTTCAAAAAGTAAAAAACTACCTTCTAAACAACTTAAAAAAGAAAAAAAAGTATCACAAACCCCTGCCCTCACCCACCTCCACACCACTCCGCCACAAAAAAATTCAACTCAGAGGATAAGTGGATATGTCACATTGTATGAAAGAAAATCATATGTGCTCTGCAACGTTAATAGCTATATAAAATGAAATCTACCATTACAATACACTCTTATATAACAACATAGTGATTTTTTTTTTAAAAGTCTCAAACTACCTTCTAAACAACTTAAAAAAAAAGTGTGACAAACCCCTGCCCTCACCCACCTCCACTCTGCCATCAAATAAATGCGACTCAGAGGAGCAGTGGAATGTCACGTTGCATAAATACATTTATATAAGTTATTTAAAGTAAATAGCTATTAAAAATAAAAACAACAATTAAAATACACTTTTACATGATAACAGAGTAGTTGTTTTAAAAAAACAAATTTCATAAACTACCTTCTAAACAACTAAAAAAAAAGAAAAAAAAAAGAGTGACAAACCCCTGCCCTCACCTACCTCCACTCCGCCACCAAATAAATGCCACTCAGAGGAGCAGTGGGATGTCACTTTACATAAATAAATTCATATAAGTTATTTATAAGTAACATTAAAATATCCGTTTACCATATTAACAGAGTAGTTGTTTTTAAAAAAACAAAAGTCAAAAACTACCTTCTAAAAAACTATAGAAAAAGAGAAAAAAAGAAACATTGTGACAAATCCCGGCCTTCACCCGCCTCCACTCCCCTTCGCCACCAAAAAAATTCCACTCAGAGAAAAAAATGAAAGAAAATCATATGTGCTCTGCAACGTTAATAGCTATATAACAACTTAGTGATTTTTTTTTAAAAAAGTCTCAAACTACCTTCTAAACAACTTAAAGAAAAAGAAAAAAAAAGTGTCACAAACCCTTGCCCTCACCCACCTCCACTCCGCCATCAAATAAATGCCACTCAGAGGAGCAGTGGGATGTCAGGTTGCATAAATAAATTCATATTTAAAGTAAATAGCTATTAAAAATAAAAACAACAATTAAAATACACTTTTACATGATAACAGAGTAGTTGTTTTAAAAAAACAAATTTCAAAAACTAACTTCTAAACAACTATAGAAAAAAAGAAAAAAAGAAACATTGTGACAAATCCCTGACCTCACCCGCCTCCACTTCACTCCACCACCAAAAAAATTCCACTCAGAGGAGCAGTGGATACGTCACATTGTATGAAAGAAAATCATATGTGTTCTTCAACGTTAATAGCTATTTAAAATTAAATCTACCCTTAAAATACACTCTTATATAACAACATAGTGATTATTTATTTATTTTTAAGTCTCAAACTACCGTCTAAACAACTAAAAAAAAAAGAAAAATAAAGTGTGACAAACCCCTGCCCTCACCTACCTCCACTCCAACACCAAATAAATGCCACTCAGAGGAGCAGTGGGATGTCACGTTGCATAAATAAATTCATATTTAAAGTAAATAGCTATTAAAAATAAAAACAACAATTAAAATGTACTTTTACATAATAACAGAATTGTTGTTTAAAAAAAAAAAAAAATTCAAAAACTACCTTCTAAACCACTATAGAAAAAGAGAAAAAACAAAATTAATGCTTACCTGATAAATTTATTTCTCTTGTGGTGTATCCAGTCCAGGATTCATCCATTACTTGTGGGATATTCTCCTTCCCAACAGGAAGCTGCAAGAGGACACTCACAGCAGAGCTGTCTATATAGCTCCTCCCCTAACTGCCACTCCCAGTCATTCGACCGAAGATAAGCAAGAGAAAGGAGAAACTATAGGGTGCAGTGGTGACTGTAGTTTAAAAATAAAAAACACCTGCCTTAAAATGACAGGGCGGGCCGTGGACTGGATACACAACAAGAGAAATAAATTTATCAGGTAAGCATAAATTTTGTTTTATCTTGTAAGGTGTATCCAGTCCACGGATTCATCCATTACTTGTGGGATACCAATACCAAAGCTATAGGACACGGATGAAGGGAGGGACAAGGCAGGCGCTTAAATGGAAGGCACCACTGCCTGTAAGACCTTTCTCCCAAAAATAGCATCCGAAGAAGCAAAAGTATCAAATTTGTAGAATTTAGAAAAAGTATGAAGTGAAGACCAAGTCGCAGCCTTACAAATCTGTTCAACAGAAGCCTTATTCTTAAAAGCCCATGTGGAATCTACCGCTCTAGTAGAATGAGCTGTAATTCTTTCAGGAGGATGCTGGCCAGCAGTCTCATACCAAAAAGAAAGAGAAGTTGCCGAAGCCTTTTGGCCTCTCCTCTGTCCAGAGTAGACCACAAACAAAGCAGATGTTTGACTAAAATCCTTCGTAGCTTGTAAATAGAATTTTAAAGCACAAACCACATCAAGATTGTGTAAAAGACGTTCCTTCTTTGAAGAAGGATTAGGACATAGTGAAGGAACAACAATCTCCTGATTTTTATTAGATACCACCTTAGGAAGAAAACCAGGTTTGTTACGTAACACTACCTTATCCGCATGGAAAATGAGATAAGGGGAATCACATTGTAAAGCAGATAACTCCAAAACTCTTCGAGCCAAGGAGATAGCTACTAAAAACAGAACTTTTCAAGATAAAAGTTTAATATCTATGGAATGCAAAGGTTCAAACGGAACCCCTTGCAGCACCTTAAGAACCAAATTTAAACTCCATGGCGGAGCAACAGGTTTAAACACAGGCTTGATTCTAACTAAAGCCTGACAAAATGCCTGAACATCTGGAGTATCAGCCAGACGCTTGTGCAAAAGAATAAACTGAGCAGAAATCTGTCCCTTTAAGGAACTAGCTTACAATCCCTTCTCCAATCCTTCTTGGAGAAAAGATAATATCCTAGGAATTCTGACATTACTCCATGAGTAACCTTTGGATTCACACCAATGAAGATATCTACACCATATCTTATGATAGATTTTCCTGGTGACCGGCTTTCGAGCCTGAATTAAGGTATCAATGACCGACTCAGAGAAACCACGCTTTGATAAAATCAAGCGTTCAATCTCCAAGCAGTCAGACGCAGAGAAGTTAGATTTGGATGGTTGAAAGGACCCTGAAGTAGAAGGTCCTGCCTCAGCGGCAGAGTCCACGGTGGAAGGGATGACATGTCCACCAGATCTGCATACCAAGTCCTGCGTGGCCACGCAGGTGCTATCAAAATCACCGAAGCTCTCTCCTGCTTGATCTTGGCAATCAGACGAGGGAGCAGAGGAAACGGTGGAAACACATAAGCCAGGTTGAAGGACCAAGGCGCTGCTAGAGCATCTATCAGCGCTGCCTTGGGATCCCTGGACCTGGATCCATAACAAGGAAGCTTGGCGTTCTGACGAGACGCCATGAGATCCAGTTCTGGTTTGCCCCAAAGTTGAATCAACTGTGCAAATACCTCCGGATGGAGTTCCCACTCCCCCGGATGAAAAGTCTGCCGACTTAGAAAATCCGCCTCCCAGTTCTCTACTCCTGGGATATGGATAGCTGATAGATGGCAAGAGTGAACCTCTGCCCATAGAATTATTTTTGAAACCTCCAACATTGCTAGGGAACTCCTTGTTCCCCCTTGATGGTTGATGTAGGCTACAGTCGTGATATTGTCTGACTGAAATCTGATAAACCTGACCGCAGCAAGCTGAGGCCAAGCCTGAAGAGCATTGAATATTGCTCTTAGTTCCAGAATGTTTATCTGAAGGAGTGCCTCCTCCTGAGTCCACGAGCCCTGAGCCTTCAGGGAGTTCCAGACTGCACCCCAGCCCAGAAGGCTGGCATCTGTCGTTACTATTGTCCAATCTGGCCTGCGGAAGGTCATACCCTTGGACAGATGGACCCAAGATAGCCACCAGAGAAGAGAATCCCTGGTCTCTTGATCCAGATTTAGTAGAGGGGATAAATCTGTGTAATCCCCATTCCACTGACTGAGCATGCAAAATTGCATTGGTCTGAGATGTAGGCGGGCAAACGGCACTATGTCCATTGCCGCTACCATTAAGCCGATTACTTCCATACACTGAGCCACTGAAGGGCGAGAAGTAGAATAAAGAACACAGCAGGAAATTAGAAGTTTTGACAACCTGGACTCTGTCAGGTAAATCTTCATTTCTACAGAATCTATCAGAGTTCCTAGGAAGGAAACTCTTGTGAGAGGGGATAGAGAACTCTTTTCTTCATTCACCTTCCACCCATGACACCTCAGGAATGCCAGAACAATGTCTGTATGGGACCTGGAGATTTGAAAATTTGACGCCTGTATCAGAATGTCATCTAGGTAAGGGGCTACTGCTATACCCCGTGGCCTTAGGACCACTAGGAGTGACCCTAGAACCTTCGTAAAGATTCTTGGTGCCGTAGCTAACCAGAAGGGAAGAGCCACAAACTGGTAATGCCTGTCTAGGAAGGTGAACCTGAGAAACCGATGATGATCTCTGTGTATCGGAATGTGAAGATAAGCATCCTTTAAGTCCATGGTAGTCATATATTGACCCTCCTGGATCATAGGTAGGATGGTTCGAATAGTCTCCATCTTGAAGGATGGGACCCTGAGAAATTTGTTTAGGATCTTGAGATCTAAGATTGGTCTGAAGGTTCCCTCTTTCTTGGGAACTACAAACAGATTTGAATAGAAGCCTTGCCCCTGTTCCTCCTTCGGAACTGGGTGGATCACTCCCATAACTAGGAGGTCTTGAACACAATGTAAGAATGCCTCTCTCTTTATCTGGTTTGCAGATAATTGTGAGAGATGAAATCTCCCTTTTGGAGAAGAAGCTTTGAAGTCCAGAAGATATCCCTGGGACACAATTTCCAATGCCCAGGGATCCTGGACATCTCTTGCCCAAGCCTGGGCGAAGAGAGAAAGTCTGCCCCCTACTAGATCCGTTTCCGGATCGGGGGCTGATCTTTTATGCTGTTTTAGAGGCAGCAGCAGGTTTTTTGGCCTGCTTTCCTTTGTTGCAAGCCTGGTTAGGTCTCCAGACCGGCTTGGACTGAGCAAAATTTCCCTCTTGTTTTGTATTAGAGGAAGTTGAAGCTGCTCCACTCTTGAAGTTTCGAAAGGAACAAAAATTAGTCTGTTTGGTCCTTAATTTGTTGGACCTATTCTGAGGAAGGGCGTGACCTTTTCCTCCAGTAATTTCAGAAATGATCTCCTTCAGTCCAGGCCCGAATAGGGTCTGCCCCTTGAAGGGAATGTTGAGAAGCTTAGACTTTGAAGTAACGTCAGCTGACCAGGATTTAAGCCATAGCGCCCTACGCGCCTGAATAGCAAAACCTGAGTTTTTAGCCGTTAGCTTGGTTAAATGAACAACGGCATCAGAAACAAATGAATTGGCTAGCTTAAGAGCTTTAAGCTTGTCAAGGATATCATCCAACGGGGTTTCTACCTGTAGAGTCTCTTCTAGAGACTCAAACCAGAAAGCCGCAGCAGCAGTGACTGGGGCAATGCATACAAGAGGCTGGAGAATAAAACCTTGTTGAATAAAAATTTTCTTAAGGTAACCCTCTAATTTTTTGTCCATTGGATCTAGAAAAGCACAACTGTCCTCGACCGGGATAGTTGTACGCTTCGCTAGGGTAGAGACTGCTCCCTCCACCTTAGGGACCGTCTGCCACAAGTCCCGTGTAGTGGCATCTATAGGAAACATCTTTTTAAAAAAAGGAGGGGGAGAGAATGGTACACCTGGTCTATCCCATTCCTTAGTAATAATTTCTGAAAACCTCTTAGGGATTGGAAAGACATCAGTGTAAAAAGGCACTGCATAGTATTTATCCAACTTACACAATTTCTCTGGGACTACAATGGCGTCACCGTCATCCAGAGTTGCTAAAACCTCTCTGAGCAACACGCGGAGGTGTTCAAGTTTAAATTTAAATGTAGACATATCAGAATCAGGTTGAAGTGTCTTCCCTGAATCAGAAAAATCACCCACAGATAGAAGCTCTCCTGCTTCGGCTTCTGCACATTGTGAGGGTATATCAGACATAGCTACTAAAGTGTCATAGAGCTCTGTATTTGTTCTAGCCCCAGAGCTGTCTCGCTTTCCTTGTAACCCTGGCAGTTTGGACAATACCTCTGTGAGGGTATGATTCATAACTGCCGCCATGTCTTGTAAAGTATACGCAATGGGCGCGCTAGATGTACTTGGCGTCCCTTGAGCGGGAATTATAGGTTCTGACACGTGGGGAGAGTTAGTCGGCATAACTTCCCCCTTGTCAATTTCCTCTGGTGATAAATCTTTTAAAGCCAGAATATAGTCTTTAAATTTTTTTAGTAAGATCAGTGCATTGGTACACATTCTAAGAGGGGGTTCCACAATGGCTTCTAAACATAATGAACAAGGAGTTTCCTCTATGTCAGACATGTTTAACAGACTAGTAATGAGACCAGCAAGCTTGGAAAACACTTTAATAAATGTGAAAAAGCAGAATATAAAAAACGGTACTGTGCCGTTAAGGGAAAAAAACAATCACATAAACTGCAAAACAGTGAAAAAAAGCAGTAAACTCTACAAAATTTTTACAGTGTGTATAATAGACTAAAATAGCATTGCATCCACTTGCAAATGGATGATTAACCCCTCAGGCTCAAAAACTAATCAGAAAAACGGTAAAACCGTTATAAACAGTCACAAGCAAACTGCCACAGCTCTACTGTGGCTCCTACCTACCCATAAAATGACTTTTGTAGGCATAAAAACCCTTTACAGAGGTCCTATATGTCAGGGGACTCCTTCAGGGAAGCTGGATGTCTCAGATTGTAAAAACTACTGCGCAATTAGAGCGTGAAAATAGGCCCCTCCCACCATGCACTCAAAGTGAAAAGGCCATAAATAACTACTCCTAGGAGAAATCTAGTCAGCGATGTGGAAAAATAGGCCCCAAATAAAGATTTATCACCCTCAGTAAAAAAACGTTTTTTATATATCATGCAAACGTTTTACATACTAAGTAATAAGAGCAAGTAACATGAATATTACCCTTTACTGCAAGCATGATCCCAGTCGTTTGTTAAATCACTGTAATGAGGCTTACCTTAATATATCAGGCACTGTCAGCATTTTCAAGTATCATCTATCTAGAAAAAAATATACTGAACATACCTCAGAGCAGATAATTCTGCAGGCCATTCCCCCAGCTGAAGTTTTCCAATGCTCTTCAGTTATGTGTGAGAACAGCAGTGGACCTTAGTTACAACCTGCTAAGATCATCAAAAACCTCAGGCAGAACTCTTCTTCTAATTTCTGCCTGAGGTAAAAACAGTACAACGCCGGTACCATTTAAAAATAACAAACTTTTGATTGAAGATAAACTACACTAATTCACCACATATCTCTTGATACTTCCTTTCTTGTAGAGAGCTGCAAGAGAATGACTGGGAGTGGCAGTTAGGGGAGGAGCTATATAGACAGCTCTGCTGTGGGTGTCCTCTTGCAGCTTCCTGTTGGGAAGGAGAATATCCCACAAGTAATGGATGAATCCGTGGACAGGATACACCTTACAAGAGAAAAGGAAACATTGTGACAAATCCCTGCCCTCACCCGCCTCCACTCCACTCCGCAACCAAAAAAAATCCACTCAGAGGAGCAGTGGATATGTCACATTGTATGAAAGAAAATCATATGTGTTCTGCAACGTTAATATCTATTTAAAATGAAATCTACCCTTAAAATACACTCTTATATAACAACATAGTGATTATTTGTTTTTTCAAAAAGTCACAAACTACCTTCTAAACAACTTAAAAAAAGAAAAAAAAAAGTGTCACAAACCCCTGCCCTCACCCACCTCCACGCCACTCCGCCGCCAAATAAATGCCACTCAGAGGAGCAGTGGGATGTCACTTTACATAAATAAATTCATATAAGTTATTCAAAGTAAATAGCTATTAAAAATAAAAACAACCATTAAAATATACGTTTACCATATTAACAGAGTACTTGTTTTAAAAAAAACAAAAGTAAAAAACTACCTTCTAAAAAACTATAGAAAAAGAGAAAAAAAGAAACATTGTGACAAATCCCTGCCCTCACCCGCCTCCACTCCACTCCGCCACCAAAAAAATTCCACTCAGAGGAGCAGTGGATATGTTACATTGTATGAAAGAAAATCATATGTGCTCTGCAACGTTAATAGCTATTTAAAATGAAATCTACCATTAAAATACACTCTTATATAACAACATAGTGATTTTTTTTTTTTAAAGTCTCAAACTACCTTCTAAACAACTTAAAAAAAAAATAAAAAAATAAAGTGTGACAAACCCCTGCCCTCACCCACCTCCACTCTGCCGTCAAATAAATGCCACTCAGAGGAGCAGTGGGAAGTCACGTTGCATAAATACATTTATATAAGTTATTTAAAGTAAATAGCTATTAAAAATAAAAACAACCATTAAAATATACGTTTACCATATTAACAGAGTAGTTGTTTTAAAAAAAACAAAAGTAAAAAACTACCTTCTAAAAAACTATAGAAAAAGAGAAAAAAAGAAACATTGTGACAAATCCCTGCCCTCACCCGCCTCCACTCCACTCCGCCACCAAAAAAATTCCACTCAGAGGAGCAGTGGATATGTCACATTGTATGAAAGAAAATCATATGTGTTCTGCAACGTTAATATCTATTTAAAATGAAATCTACCCTTAAAATACACTCTTATATAACAACATAGTGATTATTTGTTTTTTCAAAAAGTCACAAACTACCTTCTAAACAACTTAAAAAAAGAAAAAAAAAGTGTCACAAACCCCCGTCCTCACCCACCTCCACGCCACTCCGCCGCCAAATAAATGCCACTCAGAGGAGCAGTGGGATGTCACTTTACATAAATAAATTCATATAAGTTATTCAAAGTAAATAGCTATTAAAAATAAAAACAACCATTAAAATATATGTTTACCATATTAACAGAGTACTTGTTTTAAAAAAAACAAAAGTAAAAAACTACCTTCTAAAAAACTATAGAAAAAGAGAAAAAAAGAAACATTGTGACAAATCCCTGCCCTCACCCGCCTCCACTCCACTCCGCCACCAAAAAAATTCCACTCAGAGGAGCAGTGGATATGTCACATTGTATGAAAGAAAATCATATGTGTTCTGCAACGTTAATATTTATTTAAAATGAAATCTACCCTTAAAATACACTCTTATATAACAACATAGTGATTTTTTTTTTTCAAAAAGTCACAAACTACCTTCTAAACAACTTAAAAAAATAAAAAAAAGTGTCACAAACCCCTGCCCTCACCCACCTCCACACCACTTAGCTATTTAAAATGAAATCTACCATTAAAATACACTCTTATATAACAACATAGTGATTTTTTTTTAAAGTCTCAAACTACCTTCTAAACAACTAAAAAAAAAAGAAAAAAAAAGTGTGACAAAGATTTATCACCCTCAGTAAAAAAACTTTTTTATATATCATGCAAACGTTTTACATACTAAGTAATAAGAGCAAGTAACATGAATATTACCCTTTACTGCAAGCATGATCCCAGTCGTTTGTTAAATCACTGTAATGAGGCTTACCTTAATATATCAGGCACTGTCAGCATTTTCTAGTATCATCTCTCTAGAAAAAAATATACTAAACATACCTCAGAGCAGATAATTCTGCAGGCCATTCCCCCAGCTGAAGTTTTCCCATGCTCTTCAGTTATGTGTGAGAACAGCAGTGGACCTTAGTTACAACCTGCTAAGATCATCAAAAACCTCAGGCAGAACTCTTCTTCTAATTTCTGCCTGAGGTAAAAACAGTACAACGCCGGTACCATTTAAAAATAACAAACTTTTGATTGAAGATAAACTACACTAATTCACCACATATCTCTTGATACTTCCTTTCTTGTCGAGAGCTGCAAGAGAATGACTGGGAGTGGCAGTTAGGGGAGGAGCTATATAGACAGCTCTGCTGTGGGTGTCCTCTTGCAGCTTCCTGTTGGGAAGGAGAATATCCCACAAGTAATGGATGAATCCGTGGACAGGATACACCTTACAAGAGAAAAGGAAACATTGTGACAAATCCCTGCCCTCATCCGCCTCCACTCCGCCACCAAAAAAAATCCACTCAGAGGAGCAGTGGATATGTCACATTGTATGAAAGAAAATCATATGTGTTCTGCAACGTTAATATCTATTTAAAATGAAATCTACCCTTAAAATACACTCTTATATAACAACATAGTAATTATTTTTTTTTCAAAAAGTCACAAACTACCTTCTAAACAACTTAAAAAAAGAAAAAAAGTGTCACAAACCCCTGCCCTCACCCACCTCCACGCCACTTAGCTATTTAAAATGAAATCTACCATTAAAATACACTCTTATATAACAACATAGTGATTTTTTTTTTAAAGTCTCAAACTACCTTCTAAACAACTTAAAAAAAAAGAAAAAAAAAAGTGTGACAAACCCCTGCCCTCACCCACCTCCACTCTGCCGTCAAATAAATGCCACTCAGAGGAGCAGTGGGAAGTCACGTTGCATAAATACATTTATATAAGTTATTTAAAGTAAATAGCTATTAAAAATAAAAACAACCATTAAAATATACGTTTACCATATTAACAGAGTAGTTGTTTTAAAAAAAACAAAAGTAAAAAACTACCTTCTAAAAAACTATAGAAAAAGAGAAAAAAAGAAACATTGTGACAAATCCCTGCCCTCACCTGCCTCCACTCCACTCCGCCACCAAAATAATTCCACTCAGAGGAGCAGTGGATATGTCACATTGTATGAAAGAAAATCATATGTGTTCTGCAACGTTAATATCTATTTAAAATGAAATCTACCCTTAAAATACACTCTTATATAACAACATAGTGATTATTTGTTTTTTCAAAAAGTCACAAACTACCTTCTAAACAAATTAAAAAAAGAAAAAAAAAGTGTCACAAACCCCCGTCCTCACCCACCTCCACGCCACTCCGCCGCCAAATAAATGCCACTCAGAGGAGCAGTGGGATGTCACTTTACATAAATAAATTCATATAAGTTATTCAAAGTAAATAGCTATTAAAAATAAAAACAACCATTAAAATATATGTTTACCATATTAACAGAGTACTTGTTTTAAAAAAAACAAAAGTAAAAAACTACCTTCTAAAAAACTATAGAAAAAGAGAAAAAAAGAAACATTGTGACAAATCCCTGCCCTCACCCGCCTCCACTCCACTCCGCCACCAAAAAAATTCCACTCAGAGGAGCAGTGGATATGTCACATTGTATGAAAGAAAATCATATGTGTTCTGCAACGTTAATATTTATTTAAAATGAAATCTACCCTTAAAATACACTCTTATATAACAACATAGTGATTATTTTTTTTTCAAAAAGTCACAAACTACCTTCTAAACAACTTAAAAAAATAAAAAAAAGTGTCACAAACCCCTGCCCTCACCCACCTCCACGCCACTTAGCTATTTAAAATGAAATCTACCATTAAAATACACTCTTATATAACAACATAGTGATTTTTTTTTAAAGTCTCAAACTACCTTCTAAACAACTAAAAAAAAAAGAAAAAAAAAGTGTGACAAAGATTTATCACCCTCAGTAAAAAAACGTTTTTTATATATCATGCAAACGTTTTACATACTAAGTAATAAGAGCAAGTAACATGAATATTACCCTTTACTGCAAGCATGATCCCAGTCGTTTGTTAAATCACTGTAATTAAGCTTACCTTAATATATCAGGCACTGTCAGCATTTTCTAGTATCATCTCTCTAGAAAAAAATATACTAAACATACCTCAGAGCAGATAATTCTGCAGGCCATTCCCCCAGCTGAAGTTTTCCCATGCTCTTCAGTTATGTGTGAGAACAGCAGTGGACCTTAGTTACAACCTGCTAAGATCATCAAAAACCTCAGGCAGAACTCTTCTTCTAATTTCTGCCTGAGGTAAAAACAGTACAACGCCGGTACCATTTAAAAATAACAAACTTTTGATTGAAGATAAACTACACTAATTCACCACATATCTCTTGATACTTCCTTTCTTGTCGAGAGCTGCAAGAGAATGACTGGGAGTGGCAGTTAGGGGAGGAGCTATATAGACAGTTCTGCTGTGGGTGTCCTCTTGCAGCTTCCTGTTGGGAAGGAGAATATCCCACAAGTAATGGATGAATCCGTGGACAGGATACACCTTACAAGAGAAAAGGAAACATTGTGACAAATCCCTGCCCTCATCCGCCTCCACTCCGCCACAAAAAAAATCCACTCAGAGGAGCAGTGGATATGTCACATTGTATGAAAGAAAATCATATGTGTTCTGCAACGTTAATATCTATTTAAAATGAAATCTACCCTTAAAATACACTCTTATATAACAACATAGTAATTTTTTTTTTTTCAAAAAGTCACAAACTACCTTCTAAACAACTTAAAAAAAGAAAAAAATGTCACAAACCCCTGCCCTCACCCACCTCCACGCCACTTAGCTATTTAAAATGAAATCTACCATTAAAATACACTCTTATATAACAACATAGTGATTTTTTTTTAAAGTCTCAAACTACCTTCTAAACAACTTAAAAAAAAAGAAAAAAAAAAGTGTGACAAAGACTTATCACCCTCAGTAAAAAAACCTTTTTTTTTATATATCATGCAAACGTTTTACATACTAAGTAATAAGAGCAAGTAACATGAATATTACCCTTTACTGCAAGCATGATCCCAGTCGTTTGTTAAATCACTGTAATGAGGCTTACCTTAATATATCAGGCACTGTCAGCATTTTCTAGTATTATCTCTCTAGAAAAAAATATACTGAACATACCTAAGAGCAGATAATTCTGCAGGCCATTCCCCCAGCTGAAGTTTTCCAATGCTCTTCAGTTATGTGTGAGAACAGCAGTGGACCTTAGTTACAACCTGCTAAGATCATCAAAAACCTCAGGCAGAACTCTTCTTCTAATTTCTGCCTGAGGTAAAAACAGTACAACGCCGGTACCATTTAAAAATAACAAACTTTTGATTGAAGATAAACTACACTAATTCACCACATATCTCTTGATACTTCCTTTCTTGTCGAGAGCTGCAAGAGAATGACTGGGAGTGGCAGTTAGGGGAGGAGCTATATAGACAGCTCTGCTGTGGGTGTCCTCTTGCAGCTTCCTGTTGGGAAGGAGAATATCCCACAAGTAATGGATGAATCCGTGGACAGGATACACCTTACAAGAGAAAAGGAAACATTGTGACAAATCCCTGCCCTCATCCGCCTCCACTCCACTCCGCCACCAAAAAAAATCCACTCAGAGGAGCAGTGGATATGTCACATTGTATGAAAAAAAATCATATGTGTTCTGCAACGTTAATATCTATTTAAAATGAAATCTACCCTTAAAATACACTCTTATATAACAACATAGTGATTTTTTTTTTCAAAAAGTCACAAACTACCTTCTAAACAACTTAAAAAAAGAAAAAAAGTGTCACAAACCCCTGCCCTCACCCACCTCCAGGCCACTTAGCTATTTAAAATGAAATCTACCATTAAAATACACTCTTATATAACAACATAGTGATTTTTTTTTCAAAAAGTCACAAACTACCTTCTAAACAACTTAAAAAAAGAAAAAAAAAAGTGTCACAAACCCCTGCCCTCACCCACCTCCACGCCACTCCGCCGCCAAATAAATGCCACTCAGAGGAGCAGTGGGATGTCACTTTACATAAATAAATTCATATAAGTTATTCAAAGTAAATAGCTATTAAAAATAAAAACAACCATTAAAATATACGTTTACCATATTAACAGAGTACTTGTTTTAAAAAAAACAAAAGTAAAAAACTACCTTCTAAAAAACTATAGAAAAAGAGAAAAAAAGAAACATTGTGACAAATCCCTGCCCTCACCCGCCTCCACTCCACTCCGCCACCAAAAAAATTCCACTCAGAGGAGCAGTGGATATGTCACATTGTATGAAAGAAAATCATATGTGCTCTGCAACGTTAATAGCTATTTAAAATGAAATCTACCATTAAAATACACTCTTATATAACAACATAGTGATTTTTTTTTTAAAGTCTCAAACTACCTTCTAAACAACTTAAAAAAAAAATAAAAAAATAAAGTGTGACAAACCCCTGCCCTCACCCACCTCCACTCTGCCGTCAAATAAATGCCACTCAGAGGAGCAGTGGGAAGTCACGTTGCATAAATACATTTATATAAGTTATTTAAAGTAAATAGCTATTAAAAATAAAAACAACCATTAAAATATACGTTTACCATATTAACAGAGTACTTGTTTTAAAAAAAAAACAAAAGTAAAAAACTACCTTCTAAAAAACTATAGAAAAAGAGAAAAAAAGAAACATTGTGACAAATCCCTGCCCTCACCCGCCTCCACTCCACTCCGCCACCAAAAAAATTCCACTCAGAGGAGCAGTGGATATGTCACATTGTATGAAAGAAAATCATATGTGTTCTGCAACGTTAATATTTATTTAAAATGAAATCTACCCTTAAAATACACTCTTATATAACAACATAGTGATTATTTTTTTTTCAAAAAGTCACAAACTACCTTCTAAACAACTTAAAAAAATAAAAAAAAGTGTCACAAACCCCTGCCCTCACCCACCTCCACACCACTTAGCTATTTAAAATGAAATCTACCATTAAAATACACTCTTATATAACAACATAGTGATTTTTTTTAAAGTCTCAAACTACCTTCTAAACAACTAAAAAAAAAAGAAAAAAAAAGTGTGACAAAGATTTATCACCCTCAGTAAAAAAACTTTTTTATATATCATGCAAACGTTTTACATACTAAGTAATAAGAGCAAGTAACATGAATATTACCCTTTACTGCAAGCATGATCCCAGTCGTTTGTTAAATCACTGTAATGAGGCTTACCTTAATATATCAGGCACTGTCAGCATTTTCTAGTATCATCTCTCTAGAAAAAAATATACTAAACATACCTCAGAGCAGATAATTCTGCAGGCCATTCCCCCAGCTGAAGTTTTCCCATGCTCTTCAGTTATGTGTGAGAACAGCAGTGGACCTTAGTTACAACCTGCTAAGATCATCAAAAACCTCAGGCAGAACTCTTCTTCTAATTTCTGCCTGAGGTAAAAACAGTACAACGCCGGTACCATTTAAAAATAACAAACTTTTGATTGAAGATAAACTACACTAATTCACCACATATCTCTTGATACTTCCTTTCTTGTCGAGAGCTGCAAGAGAATGACTGGGAGTGGCAGTTAGGGGAGGAGCTATATAGACAGCTCTGCTGTGGGTGTCCTCTTGCAGCTTCCTGTTGGGAAGGAGAATATCCCACAAGTAATGGATGAATCCGTGGACAGGATACACCTTACAAGAGAAAAGGAAACATTGTGACAAATCCCTGCCCTCATCCGCCTCCACTCCGCCACCAAAAAAAATCCACTCAGAGGAGCAGTGGATATGTCACATTGTATGAAAGAAAATCATATGTGTTCTGCAACTTTAATATCTATTTAAAATGAAATCTACCCTTAAAATACACTCTTATATAACAACATAGTAATTATTTTTTTTTCAAAAAGTCACAAACTACCTTCTAAACAACTTAAAAAAAGAAAAAAAGTGTCACAAACCCCTGCCCTCACCCACCTCCACGCCACTTAGCTATTTAAAATGAAATCTACCATTAAAATACACTCTTATATAACAACATAGTGATTTTTTTTTTAAAGTCTCAAACTACCTTCTAAACAACTTAAAAAAAAAGAAAAAAAAAAGTGTGACAAACCCCTGCCCTCACCCACCTCCACTCTGCCGTCAAATAAATGCCACTCAGAGGAGCAGTGGGAAGTCACGTTGCATAAATACATTTATATAAGTTATTTAAAGTAAATAGCTATTAAAAATAAAAACAACCATTAAAATATACGTTTACCATATTAACAGAGTAGTTGTTTTAAAAAAAACAAAAGTAAAAAACTACCTTCTAAAAAACTATAGAAAAAGAGAAAAAAAGAAACATTGTGACAAATCCCTGCCCTCACCTGCCTCCACTCCACTCCGCCACCAAAATAATTCCACTCAGAGGAGCAGTGGATATGTCACATTGTATGAAAGAAAATCATATGTGTTCTGCAACGTTAATATCTATTTAAAATGAAATCTACCCTTAAAATACACTCTTATATAACAACATAGTGATTATTTGTTTTTTCAAAAAGTCACAAACTACCTTCTAAACAAATTAAAAAAAGAAAAAAAAAGTGTCACAAACCCCCGTCCTCACCCACCTCCACGCCACTCCGCCGCCAAATAAATGCCACTCAGAGGAGCAGTGGGATGTCACTTTACATAAATAAATTCATATAAGTTATTCAAAGTAAATAGCTATTAAAAATAAAAACAACCATTAAAATATATGTTTACCATATTAACAGAGTACTTGTTTTAAAAAAAACAAAAGTAAAAAACTACCTTCTAAAAAACTATAGAAAAAGAGAAAAAAAGAAACATTGTGACAAATCCCTGCCCTCACCCGCCTCCACTCCACTCCGCCACCAAAAAAATTCCACTCAGAGGAGCAGTGGATATGTCACATTGTATGAAAGAAAATCATATGTGTTCTGCAACGTTAATATTTATTTAAAATGAAATCTACCCTTAAAATACACTCTTATATAACAACATAGTGATTATTTTTTTTTCAAAAAGTCACAAACTACCTTCTAAACAACTTAAAAAAATAAAAAAAAGTGTCACAAACCCCTGCCCTCACCCACCTCCACGCCACTTAGCTATTTAAAATGAAATCTACCATTAAAATACACTCTTATATAACAACATAGTGATTTTTTTTTAAAGTCTCAAACTACCTTCTAAACAACTAAAAAAAAAAGAAAAAAAAAGTGTGACAAAGATTTATCACCCTCAGTAAAAAAACGTTTTTTATATATCATGCAAACGTTTTACATACTAAGTAATAAGAGCAAGTAACATGAATATTACCCTTTACTGCAAGCATGATCCCAGTCGTTTGTTAAATCACTGTAATTAAGCTTACCTTAATATATCAGGCACTGTCAGCATTTTCTAGTATCATCTCTCTAGAAAAAAATATACTAAACATACCTCAGAGCAGATAATTCTGCAGGCCATTCCCCCAGCTGAAGTTTTCCCATGCTCTTCAGTTATGTGTGAGAACAGCAGTGGACCTTAGTTACAACCTGCTAAGATCATCAAAAACCTCAGGCAGAACTCTTCTTCTAATTTCTGCCTGAGGTAAAAACAGTACAACGCCGGTACCATTTAAAAATAACAAACTTTTGATTGAAGATAAACTACACTAATTCACCACATATCTCTTGATACTTCCTTTCTTGTCGAGAGCTGCAAGAGAATGACTGGGAGTGGCAGTTAGGGGAGGAGCTATATAGACAGTTCTGCTGTGGGTGTCCTCTTGCAGCTTCCTGTTGGGAAGGAGAATATCCCACAAGTAATGGATGAATCCGTGGACAGGATACACCTTACAAGAGAAAAGGAAACATTGTGACAAATCCCTGCCCTCATCCGCCTCCACTCCGCCACAAAAAAAATCCACTCAGAGGAGCAGTGGATATGTCACATTGTATGAAAGAAAATCATATGTGTTCTGCAACGTTAATATCTATTTAAAATGAAATCTACCCTTAAAATACACTCTTATATAACAACATAGTAATTTTTTTTTTTTCAAAAAGTCACAAACTACCTTCTAAACAACTTAAAAAAAGAAAAAAATGTCACAAACCCCTGCCCTCACCCACCTCCACGCCACTTAGCTATTTAAAATGAAATCTACCATTAAAATACACTCTTATATAACAACATAGTGATTTTTTTTTAAAGTCTCAAACTACCTTCTAAACAACTTAAAAAAAAAGAAAAAAAAAAGTGTGACAAAGACTTATCACCCTCAGTAAAAAAACCTTTTTTTTTATATATCATGCAAACGTTTTACATACTAAGTAATAAGAGCAAGTAACATGAATATTACCCTTTACTGCAAGCATGATCCCAGTCGTTTGTTAAATCACTGTAATGAGGCTTACCTTAATATATCAGGCACTGTCAGCATTTTCTAGTATTATCTCTCTAGAAAAAAATATACTGAACATACCTAAGAGCAGATAATTCTGCAGGCCATTCCCCCAGCTGAAGTTTTCCAATGCTCTTCAGTTATGTGTGAGAACAGCAGTGGACCTTAGTTACAACCTGCTAAGATCATCAAAAACCTCAGGCAGAACTCTTCTTCTAATTTCTGCCTGAGGTAAAAACAGTACAACGCCGGTACCATTTAAAAATAACAAACTTTTGATTGAAGATAAACTACACTAATTCACCACATATCTCTTGATACTTCCTTTCTTGTCGAGAGCTGCAAGAGAATGACTGGGAGTGGCAGTTAGGGGAGGAGCTATATAGACAGCTCTGCTGTGGGTGTCCTCTTGCAGCTTCCTGTTGGGAAGGAGAATATCCCACAAGTAATGGATGAATCCGTGGACAGGATACACCTTACAAGAGAAAAGGAAACATTGTGACAAATCCCTGCCCTCATCCGCCTCCACTCCACTCCGCCACCAAAAAAAATCCACTCAGAGGAGCAGTGGATATGTCACATTGTATGAAAAAAAATCATATGTGTTCTGCAACGTTAATATCTATTTAAAATGAAATCTACCCTTAAAATACACTCTTATATAACAACATAGTGATTTTTTTTTTCAAAAAGTCACAAACTACCTTCTAAACAACTTAAAAAAAGAAAAAAAGTGTCACAAACCCCTGCCCTCACCCACCTCCAGGCCACTTAGCTATTTAAAATGAAATCTACCATTAAAATACACTCTTATATAACAACATAGTGATTTTTTTTTCAAAAAGTCACAAACTACCTTCTAAACAACTTAAAAAAAGAAAAAAAAAAGTGTCACAAACCCCTGCCCTCACCCACCTCCACGCCACTCCGCCGCCAAATAAATGCCACTCAGAGGAGCAGTGGGATGTCACTTTACATAAATAAATTCATATAAGTTATTCAAAGTAAATAGCTATTAAAAATAAAAACAACCATTAAAATATACGTTTACCATATTAACAGAGTACTTGTTTTAAAAAAAACAAAAGTAAAAAACTACCTTCTAAAAAACTATAGAAAAAGAGAAAAAAAGAAACATTGTGACAAATCCCTGCCCTCACCCGCCTCCACTCCACTCCGCCACCAAAAAAATTCCACTCAGAGGAGCAGTGGATATGTCACATTGTATGAAAGAAAATCATATGTGCTCTGCAACGTTAATAGCTATTTAAAATGAAATCTACCATTAAAATACACTCTTATATAACAACATAGTGATTTTTTTTTTAAAGTCTCAAACTACCTTCTAAACAACTTAAAAAAAAAATAAAAAAATAAAGTGTGACAAACCCCTGCCCTCACCCACCTCCACTCTGCCGTCAAATAAATGCCACTCAGAGGAGCAGTGGGAAGTCACGTTGCATAAATACATTTATATAAGTTATTTAAAGTAAATAGCTATTAAAAATAAAAACAACCATTAAAATATACGTTTACCATATTAACAGAGTACTTGTTTTAAAAAAAAACAAAAGTAAAAAACTACCTTCTAAAAAACTATAGAAAAAGAGAAAAAAAGAAACATTGTGACAAATCCCTGCCCTCACCCGCCTCCACTCCACTCCGCCACCAAAAAAATTCCACTCAGAGGAGCAGTGGATATGTCACATTGTATGAAAGAAAATCATATGTGTTCTGCAACGTTAATATTTATTTAAAATGAAATCTACCCTTAAAATACACTCTTATATAACAACATAGTGATTATTTTTTTTTCAAAAAGTCACAAACTACCTTCTAAACAACTTAAAAAAATAAAAAAAAGTGTCACAAACCCCTGCCCTCACCCACCTCCACACCACTTAGCTATTTAAAATGAAATCTACCATTAAAATACACTCTTATATAACAACATAGTGATTTTTTTTAAAGTCTCAAACTACCTTCTAAACAACTAAAAAAAAAAGAAAAAAAAAGTGTGACAAAGATTTATCACCCTCAGTAAAAAAACTTTTTTATATATCATGCAAACGTTTTACATACTAAGTAATAAGAGCAAGTAACATGAATATTACCCTTTACTGCAAGCATGATCCCAGTCGTTTGTTAAATCACTGTAATGAGGCTTACCTTAATATATCAGGCACTGTCAGCATTTTCTAGTATCATCTCTCTAGAAAAAAATATACTAAACATACCTCAGAGCAGATAATTCTGCAGGCCATTCCCCCAGCTGAAGTTTTCCCATGCTCTTCAGTTATGTGTGAGAACAGCAGTGGACCTTAGTTACAACCTGCTAAGATCATCAAAAACCTCAGGCAGAACTCTTCTTCTAATTTCTGCCTGAGGTAAAAACAGTACAACGCCGGTACCATTTAAAAATAACAAACTTTTGATTGAAGATAAACTACACTAATTCACCACATATCTCTTGATACTTCCTTTCTTGTCGAGAGCTGCAAGAGAATGACTGGGAGTGGCAGTTAGGGGAGGAGCTATATAGACAGCTCTGCTGTGGGTGTCCTCTTGCAGCTTCCTGTTGGGAAGGAGAATATCCCACAAGTAATGGATGAATCCGTGGACAGGATACACCTTACAAGAGAAAAGGAAACATTGTGACAAATCCCTGCCCTCATCCGCCTCCACTCCGCCACCAAAAAAAATCCACTCAGAGGAGCAGTGGATATGTCACATTGTATGAAAGAAAATCATATGTGTTCTGCAACTTTAATATCTATTTAAAATGAAATCTACCCTTAAAATACACTCTTATATAACAACATAGTAATTATTTTTTTTTCAAAAAGTCACAAACTACCTTCTAAACAACTTAAAAAAAGAAAAAAAGTGTCACAAACCCCTGCCCTCACCCACCTCCACGCCACTTAGCTATTTAAAATGAAATCTACCATTAAAATACACTCTTATATAACAACATAGTGATTTTTTTTTTAAAGTCTCAAACTACCTTCTAAACAACTTAAAAAAAAAGAAAAAAAAAAGTGTGACAAACCCCTGCCCTCACCCACCTCCACTCTGCCGTCAAATAAATGCCACTCAGAGGAGCAGTGGGAAGTCACGTTGCATAAATACATTTATATAAGTTATTTAAAGTAAATAGCTATTAAAAATAAAAACAACCATTAAAATATACGTTTACCATATTAACAGAGTAGTTGTTTTAAAAAAAACAAAAGTAAAAAACTACCTTCTAAAAAACTATAGAAAAAGAGAAAAAAAGAAACATTGTGACAAATCCCTGCCCTCACCTGCCTCCACTCCACTCCGCCACCAAAAAAATTCCACTCAGAGGAGCAGTGGATATGTCACATTGTATGAAAGAAAATCATATGTGTTCTGCAACGTTAATATCTATTTAAAATGAAATCTACCCTTAAAATACACTCTTATATAACAACATAGTGATTATTTGTTTTTTCAAAAAGTCACAAACTACCTTCTAAACAACTTAAAAAAAGAAAAAAAAAGTGTCACAAACCCCCGTCCTCACCCACCTCCACGCCACTCCGCCGCCAAATAAATGCCACTCAGAGGAGCAGTGGGATGTCACTTTACATAAATAAATTCATATAAGTTATTCAAAGTAAATAGCTATTAAAAATAGAAACAACCATTAAAATATATGTTTACCATATTAACAGAGTACTTGTTTTAAAAAAAACAAAAGTAAAAAACTACCTTCTAAAAAACTATAGAAAAAGAGAAAAAAAGAAACATTGTGACAAATCCCTGCCCTCACCCGCCTCCACTCCACTCCGCCACCAAAAAAATTCCACTCAGAGGAGCAGTGGATATGTCACATTGTATGAAAGAAAATCATATGTGTTCTGCAACGTTAATATTTATTTAAAATGAAATCTACCCTTAAAATACACTCTTATATAACAACATAGTGATTATTTTTTTTTTCAAAAAGTCACAAACTACCTTCTAAACAACTTAAAAAAATAAAAAAAAGTGTCACAAACCCCTGCCCTCACCCACCTCCACACCACTTAGCTATTTAAAATGAAATCTACCATTAAAATACACTCTTATATAACAACATAGTGATTTTTTTTAAAGTCTCAAACTACCTTCTAAACAACTAAAAAAAAAAAGAAAAAAAAAGTGTGACAAAGATTTATCACCCTCAGTAAAAAAACTTTTTTATATATCATGCAAACGTTTTACATACTAAGTAATAAGAGCAAGTAACATGAATATTACCCTTTACTGCAAGCATGATCCCAGTCGTTTGTTAAATCACTGTAATGAGGCTTACCTTAATATATCAGGCACTGTCAGCATTTTCTAGTATCATCTCTCTAGAAAAAAATATACTAAACATACCTCAGAGCAGATAATTCTGCAGGCCATTCCCCCAGCTGAAGTTTTCCCATGCTCTTCAGTTATGTGTGAGAACAGCAGTGGACCTTAGTTACAACCTGCTAAGATCATCAAAAACCTCAGGCAGAACTCTTCTTCTAATTTCTGCCTGAGGTAAAAACAGTACAACGCCGGTACCATTTAAAAATAACAAACTTTTGATTGAAGATAAACTACACTAATTCACCACATATCTCTTGATACTTCCTTTCTTGTCGAGAGCTGCAAGAGAATGACTGGGAGTGGCAGTTAGGGGAGGAGCTATATAGACAGCTCTGCTGTGGGTGTCCTCTTGCAGCTTCCTGTTGGGAAGGAGAATATCCCACAAGTAATGGATGAATCCGTGGACAGGATACACCTTACAAGAGAAAAGGAAACATTGTGACAAATCCCTGCCCTCATCCGCCTCCACTCCGCCACCAAAAAAAATCCACTCAGAGGAGCAGTGGATATGTCACATTGTATGAAAGAAAATCATATGTGTTCTGCAACTTTAATATCTATTTAAAATGAAATCTACCCTTAAAATACACTCTTATATAACAACATAGTAATTATTTTTTTTTCAAAAAGTCACAAACTACCTTCTAAACAACTTAAAAAAAGAAAAAAAGTGTCACAAACCCCTGCCCTCACCCACCTCCACGCCACTTAGCTATTTAAAATGAAATCTACCATTAAAATACACTCTTATATAACAACATAGTGATTTTTTTTTTAAAGTCTCAAACTACCTTCTAAACAACTTAAAAAAAAAGAAAAAAAAAAGTGTGACAAACCCCTGCCCTCACCCACCTCCACTCTGCCGTCAAATAAATGCCACTCAGAGGAGCAGTGGGAAGTCACGTTGCATAAATACATTTATATAAGTTATTTAAAGTAAATAGCTATTAAAAATAAAAACAACCATTAAAATATACGTTTACCATATTAACAGAGTAGTTGTTTTAAAAAAAACAAAAGTAAAAAACTACCTTCTAAAAAACTATAGAAAAAGAGAAAAAAAGAAACATTGTGACAAATCCCTGCCCTCACCTGCCTCCACTCCACTCCGCCACCAAAAAAATTCCACTCAGAGGAGCAGTGGATATGTCACATTGTATGAAAGAAAATCATATGTGTTCTGCAACGTTAATATCTATTTAAAATGAAATCTACCCTTAAAATACACTCTTATATAACAACATAGTGATTATTTGTTTTTTCAAAAAGTCACAAACTACCTTCTAAACAACTTAAAAAAAGAAAAAAAAAGTGTCACAAACCCCCGTCCTCACCCACCTCCACGCCACTCCGCCGCCAAATAAATGCCACTCAGAGGAGCAGTGGGATGTCACTTTACATAAATAAATTCATATAAGTTATTCAAAGTAAATAGCTATTAAAAATAGAAACAACCATTAAAATATATGTTTACCATATTAACAGAGTACTTGTTTTAAAAAAAACAAAAGTAAAAAACTACCTTCTAAAAAACTATAGAAAAAGAGAAAAAAAGAAACATTGTGACAAATCCCTGCCCTCACCCGCCTCCACTCCACTCCGCCACCAAAAAAATTCCACTCAGAGGAGCAGTGGATATGTCACATTGTATGAAAGAAAATCATATGTGTTCTGCAACGTTAATATTTATTTAAAATGAAATCTACCCTTAAAATACACTCTTATATAACAACATAGTGATTATTTTTTTTTCAAAAAGTCACAAACTACCTTCTAAACAACTTAAAAAAATAAAAAAAAGTGTCACAAACCCCTGCCCTCACCCACCTCCACACCACTTAGCTATTTAAAATGAAATCTACCATTAAAATACACTCTTATATAACAACATAGTGATTTTTTTTAAAGTCTCAAACTACCTTCTAAACAACTAAAAAAAAAAGAAAAAAAAAGTGTGACAAAGATTTATCACCCTCAGTAAAAAAACTTTTTTATATATCATGCAAACGTTTTACATACTAAGTAATAAGAGCAAGTAACATGAATATTACCCTTTACTGCAAGCATGATCCCAGTCGTTTGTTAAATCACTGTAATGAGGCTTACCTTAATATATCAGGCACTGTCAGCATTTTCTAGTATCATCTCTCTAGAAAAAAATATACTAAACATACCTCAGAGCAGATAATTCTGCAGGCCATTCCCCCAGCTGAAGTTTTCCCATGCTCTTCAGTTATGTGTGAGAACAGCAGTGGACCTTAGTTACAACCTGCTAAGATCATCAAAAACCTCAGGCAGAACTCTTCTTCTAATTTCTGCCTGAGGTAAAAACAGTACAACGCCGGTACCATTTAAAAATAACAAACTTTTGATTGAAGATAAACTACACTAATTCACCACATATCTCTTGATACTTCCTTTCTTGTCGAGAGCTGCAAGAGAATGACTGGGAGTGGCAGTTAGGGGAGGAGCTATATAGACAGCTCTGCTGTGGGTGTCCTCTTGCAGCTTCCTGTTGGGAAGGAGAATATCCCACAAGTAATGGATGAATCCGTGGACAGGATACACCTTACAAGAGAAAAGGAAACATTGTGACAAATCCCTGCCCTCATCCGCCTCCACTCCGCCACCAAAAAAAATCCACTCAGAGGAGCAGTGGATATGTCACATTGTATGAAAGAAAATCATATGTGTTCTGCAACTTTAATATCTATTTAAAATGAAATCTACCCTTAAAATACACTCTTATATAACAACATAGTAATTATTTTTTTTTCAAAAAGTCACAAACTACCTTCTAAACAACTTAAAAAAAGAAAAAAAGTGTCACAAACCCCTGCCCTCACCCACCTCCACGCCACTTAGCTATTTAAAATGAAATCTACCATTAAAATACACTCTTATATAACAACATAGTGATTTTTTTTTTAAAGTCTCAAACTACCTTCTAAACAACTTAAAAAAAAAGAAAAAAAAAAGTGTGACAAACCCCTGCCCTCACCCACCTCCACTCTGCCGTCAAATAAATGCCACTCAGAGGAGCAGTGGGAAGTCACGTTGCATAAATACATTTATATAAGTTATTTAAAGTAAATAGCTATTAAAAATAAAAACAACCATTAAAATATACGTTTACCATATTAACAGAGTAGTTGTTTTAAAAAAAACAAAAGTAAAAAACTACCTTCTAAAAAACTATAGAAAAAGAGAAAAAAAGAAACATTGTGACAAATCCCTGCCCTCACCTGCCTCCACTCCACTCCGCCACCAAAAAAATTCCACTCAGAGGAGCAGTGGATATGTCACATTGTATGAAAGAAAATCATATGTGTTCTGCAACGTTAATATCTATTTAAAATGAAATCTACCCTTAAAATACACTCTTATATAACAACATAGTGATTATTTGTTTTTTCAAAAAGTCACAAACTACCTTCTAAACAACTTAAAAAAAGAAAAAAAAAGTGTCACAAACCCCCGTCCTCACCCACCTCCACGCCACTCCGCCGCCAAATAAATGCCACTCAGAGGAGCAGTGGGATGTCACTTTACATAAATAAATTCATATAAGTTATTCAAAGTAAATAGCTATTAAAAATAGAAACAACCATTAAAATATATGTTTACCATATTAACAGAGTACTTGTTTTAAAAAAAACAAAAGTAAAAAACTACCTTCTAAAAAACTATAGAAAAAGAGAAAAAAAGAAACATTGTGACAAATCCCTGCCCTCACCCGCCTCCACTCCACTCCGCCACCAAAAAAATTCCACTCAGAGGAGCAGTGGATATGTCACATTGTATGAAAGAAAATCATATGTGTTCTGCAACGTTAATATTTATTTAAAATGAAATCTACCCTTAAAATACACTCTTATATAACAACATAGTGATTATTTTTTTTTTCAAAAAGTCACAAACTACCTTCTAAACAACTTAAAAAAATAAAAAAAAGTGTCACAAACCCCTGCCCTCACCCACCTCCACACCACTTAGCTATTTAAAATGAAATCTACCATTAAAATACACTCTTATATAACAACATAGTGATTTTTTTTAAAGTCTCAAACTACCTTCTAAACAACTAAAAAAAAAAGAAAAAAAAAAGTGTGACAAAGATTTATCACCCTCAGTAAAAAAACTTTTTTATATATCATGCAAACGTTTTACATACTAAGTAATAAGAGCAAGTAACATGAATATTACCCTTTACTGCAAGCATGATCCCAGTCGTTTGTTAAATCACTGTAATGAGGCTTACCTTAATATATCAGGCACTGTCAGCATTTTCTAGTATCATCTCTCTAGAAAAAAATATACTAAACATACCTCAGAGCAGATAATTCTGCAGGCCATTCCCCCAGCTGAAGTTTTCCCATGCTCTTCAGTTATGTGTGAGAACAGCAGTGGACCTTAGTTACAACCTGCTAAGATCATCAAAAACCTCAGGCAGAACTCTTCTTCTAATTTCTGCCTGAGGTAAAAACAGTACAACGCCGGTACCATTTAAAAATAACAAACTTTTGATTGAAGATAAACTACACTAATTCACCACATATCTCTTGATACTTCCTTTCTTGTCGAGAGCTGCAAGAGAATGACTGGGAGTGGCAGTTAGGGGAGGAGCTATATAGACAGCTCTGCTGTGGGTGTCCTCTTGCAGCTTCCTGTTGGGAAGGAGAATATCCCACAAGTAATGGATGAATCCGTGGACAGGATACACCTTACAAGAGAAAAGGAAACATTGTGACAAATCCCTGCCCTCATCCGCCTCCACTCCGCCACCAAAAAAAATCCACTCAGAGGAGCAGTGGATATGTCACATTGTATGAAAGAAAATCATATGTGTTCTGCAACTTTAATATCTATTTAAAATGAAATCTACCCTTAAAATACACTCTTATATAACAACATAGTAATTATTTTTTTTTCAAAAAGTCACAAACTACCTTCTAAACAACTTAAAAAAAGAAAAAAAGTGTCACAAACCCCTGCCCTCACCCACCTCCACGCCACTTAGCTATTTAAAATGAAATCTACCATTAAAATACACTCTTATATAACAACATAGTGATTTTTTTTTTAAAGTCTCAAACTACCTTCTAAACAACTTAAAAAAAAAGAAAAAAAAAAGTGTGACAAACCCCTGCCCTCACCCACCTCCACTCTGCCGTCAAATAAATGCCACTCAGAGGAGCAGTGGGAAGTCACGTTGCATAAATACATTTATATAAGTTATTTAAAGTAAATAGCTATTAAAAATAAAAACAACCATTAAAATATACGTTTACCATATTAACAGAGTAGTTGTTTTAAAAAAAACAAAAGTAAAAAACTACCTTCTAAAAAACTATAGAAAAAGAGAAAAAAAGAAACATTGTGACAAATCCCTGCCCTCACCTGCCTCCACTCCACTCCGCCACCAAAAAAATTCCACTCAGAGGAGCAGTGGATATGTCACATTGTATGAAAGAAAATCATATGTGTTCTGCAACGTTAATATCTATTTAAAATGAAATCTACCCTTAAAATACACTCTTATATAACAACATAGTGATTATTTGTTTTTTCAAAAAGTCACAAACTACCTTCTAAACAACTTAAAAAAAGAAAAAAAAAGTGTCACAAACCCCCGTCCTCACCCACCTCCACGCCACTCCGCCGCCAAATAAATGCCACTCAGAGGAGCAGTGGGATGTCACTTTACATAAATAAATTCATATAAGTTATTCAAAGTAAATAGCTATTAAAAATAGAAACAACCATTAAAATATATGTTTACCATATTAACAGAGTACTTGTTTTAAAAAAAACAAAAGTAAAAAACTACCTTCTAAAAAACTATAGAAAAAGAGAAAAAAAGAAACATTGTGACAAATCCCTGCCCTCACCCGCCTCCACTCCACTCCGCCACCAAAAAAATTCCACTCAGAGGAGCAGTGGATATGTCACATTGTATGAAAGAAAATCATATGTGTTCTGCAACGTTAATATTTATTTAAAATGAAATCTACCCTTAAAATACACTCTTATATAACAACATAGTGATTATTTTTTTTTCAAAAAGTCACAAACTACCTTCTAAACAACTTAAAAAAATAAAAAAAAAGTGTCACAAACCCCTGCCCTCACCCACCTCCACACCACTTAGCTATTTAAAATGAAATCTACCATTAAAATACACTCTTATATAACAACATAGTGATTTTTTTTAAAGTCTCAAACTACCTTCTAAACAACTAAAAAAAAAAGAAAAAAAAAGTGTGACAAAGATTTATCACCCTCAGTAAAAAAACTTTTTTATATATCATGCAAACGTTTTACATACTAAGTAATAAGAGCAAGTAACATGAATATTACCCTTTACTGCAAGCATGATCCCAGTCGTTTGTTAAATCACTGTAATGAGGCTTACCTTAATATATCAGGCACTGTCAGCATTTTCTAGTATCATCTCTCTAGAAAAAAATATACTAAACATACCTCAGAGCAGATAATTCTGCAGGCCATTCCCCCAGCTGAAGTTTTCCCATGCTCTTCAGTTATGTGTGAGAACAGCAGTGGACCTTAGTTACAACCTGCTAAGATCATCAAAAACCTCAGGCAGAACTCTTCTTCTAATTTCTGCCTGAGGTAAAAACAGTACAACGCCGGTACCATTTAAAAATAACAAACTTTTGATTGAAGATAAACTACACTAATTCACCACATATCTCTTGATACTTCCTTTCTTGTCGAGAGCTGCAAGAGAATGACTGGGAGTGGCAGTTAGGGGAGGAGCTATATAGACAGCTCTGCTGTGGGTGTCCTCTTGCAGCTTCCTGTTGGGAAGGAGAATATCCCACAAGTAATGGATGAATCCGTGGACAGGATACACCTTACAAGAGAAAAGGAAACATTGTGACAAATCCCTGCCCTCATCCGCCTCCACTCCGCCACCAAAAAAAATCCACTCAGAGGAGCAGTGGATATGTCACATTGTATGAAAGAAAATCATATGTGTTCTGCAACTTTAATATCTATTTAAAATGAAATCTACCCTTAAAATACACTCTTATATAACAACATAGTAATTATTTTTTTTTCAAAAAGTCACAAACTACCTTCTAAACAACTTAAAAAAAGAAAAAAAGTGTCACAAACCCCTGCCCTCACCCACCTCCACGCCACTTAGCTATTTAAAATGAAATCTACCATTAAAATACACTCTTATATAACAACATAGTGATTTTTTTTTTAAAGTCTCAAACTACCTTCTAAACAACTTAAAAAAAAAGAAAAAAAAAAGTGTGACAAACCCCTGCCCTCACCCA
This sequence comes from Bombina bombina, assembly GCF_027579735.1. Classification (NCBI taxonomy): domain Eukaryota; kingdom Metazoa; phylum Chordata; class Amphibia; order Anura; family Bombinatoridae; genus Bombina; species Bombina bombina. The sequence goes on along the minus strand of NC_069499.1, from coordinate 850,488,251 downwards.
CCTCCACTCTGCCGTCAAATAAATGCCACTCAGAGGAGCAGTGGGAAGTCACGTTGCATAAATACATTTATATAAGTTATTTAAAGTAAATAGCTATTAAAAATAAAAACAACCATTAAAATATACGTTTACCATATTAACAGAGTAGTTGTTTTAAAAAAAACAAAAGTAAAAAACTACCTTCTAAAAAACTATAGAAAAAGAGAAAAAAAGAAACATTGTGACAAATCCCTGCCCTCACCTGCCTCCACTCCACTCCGCCACCAAAAAAATTCCACTCAGAGGAGCAGTGGATATGTCACATTGTATGAAAGAAAATCATATGTGTTCTGCAACGTTAATATCTATTTAAAATGAAATCTACCCTTAAAATACACTCTTATATAACAACATAGTGATTATTTGTTTTTTCAAAAAGTCACAAACTACCTTCTAAACAACTTAAAAAAAGAAAAAAAAAGTGTCACAAACCCCCGTCCTCACCCACCTCCACGCCACTCCGCCGCCAAATAAATGCCACTCAGAGGAGCAGTGGGATGTCACTTTACATAAATAAATTCATATAAGTTATTCAAAGTAAATAGCTATTAAAAATAGAAACAACCATTAAAATATATGTTTACCATATTAACAGAGTAAATGTTTTAAAAAAAACAAAAGTAAAAAACTACCTTCTAAAAAACTATAGAAAAAGAGAAAAAAAGAAACATTGTGACAAATCCCTGCCCTCACCCGCCTCCACTCCACTCCGCCACCAAAAAAATTCCACTCAGAGGAGCAGTGGATATGTCACATTGTATGAAAGAAAATCATATGTGTTCTGCAACGTTAATATTTATTTAAAATGAAATCTACCCTTAAAATACACTCTTATATAACAACATAGTGATTATTTTTTTTTCAAAAAGTCACAAACTACCTTCTAAACAACTTAAAAAAATAAAAAAAAGTGTCACAAACCCCTGCCCTCACCCACCTCCACGCCACTTAGCTATTTAAAATGAAATCTACCATTAAAATACACTCTTATATAACAACATAGTGATTTTTTTTTAAAGTCTCAAACTACCTTCTAAACAACTAAAAAAAAAAGGAAAAAAAAGTGTGACAAAGATTTATCACCCTCAGTAAAAAAACGTTTTTTATATATCATGCAAACGTTTTACATACTAAGTAATAAGAGCAAGTAACATGAATATTACCCTTTACTGCAAGCATGATCCCAGTCGTTTGTTAAATCACTGTAATGAGGCTTACCTTAATATATCAGGCACTGTCAGCATTTTCTAGTATCATCTCTCTAGAAAAAAATATACTAAACATACCTCAGAGCAGATAATTCTGCAGGCCATTCCCCCAGCTGAAGTTTTCCCATGCTCTTCAGTTATGTGTGAGAACAGCAGTGGACCTTAGTTACAACCTGCTAAGATCATCAAAAACCTCAGGCAGAACTCTTCTTCTAATTTCTGCCTGAGGTAAAAACAGTACAACGCCGGTACCATTTAAAAATAACAAACTTTTGATTGAAGATAAACTACACTAATTCACCACATATCTCTTGATACTTCCTTTCTTGTCGAGAGCTGCAAGAGAATGACTGGGAGTGGCAGTTAGGGGAGGAGCTATATAGACAGCTCTGCTGTGGGTGTCCTCTTGCAGCTTCCTGTTGGGAAGGAGAATATCCCACAAGTAATGGATGAATCCGTGGACAGGATACACCTTACAAGAGAAAAGGAAACATTGTGACAAATCCCTGCCCTCATCCGCCTCCACTCCGCCACCAAAAAAAATCCACTCAGAGGAGCAGTGGATATGTCACATTGTATGAAAGAAAATCATATGTGTTCTGCAACTTTAATATCTATTTAAAATGAAATCTACCCTTAAAATACACTCTTATATAACAACATAGTAATTATTTTTTTTTCAAAAAGTCACAAACTACCTTCTAAACAACTTAAAAAAAGAAAAAAAGTGTCACAAACCCCTGCCCTCACCCACCTCCACGCCACTTAGCTATTTAAAATGAAATCTACCATTAAAATACACTCTTATATAACAACATAGTGATTTTTTTTTTAAAGTCTCAAACTACCTTCTAAACAACTTAAAAAAAAAGAAAAAAAAAAGTGTGACAAACCCCTGCCCTCACCCACCTCCACTCTGCCGTCAAATAAATGCCACTCAGAGGAGCAGTGGGAAGTCACGTTGCATAAATACATTTATATAAGTTATTTAAAGTAAATAGCTATTAAAAATAAAAACAACCATTAAAATATACGTTTACCATATTAACAGAGTAGTTGTTTTAAAAAAAACAAAAGTAAAAAACTACCTTCTAAAAAACTATAGAAAAAGAGAAAAAAAGAAACATTGTGACAAATCCCTGCCCTCACCTGCCTCCACTCCACTCCGCCACCAAAAAAATTCCACTCAGAGGAGCAGTGGATATGTCACATTGTATGAAAGAAAATCATATGTGTTCTGCAACGTTAATATCTATTTAAAATGAAATCTACCCTTAAAATACACTCTTATATAACAACATAGTGATTATTTGTTTTTTCAAAAAGTCACAAACTACCTTCTAAACAACTTAAAAAAAGAAAAAAAAAGTGTCACAAACCCCCGTCCTCACCCACCTCCACGCCACTCCGCCGCCAAATAAATGCCACTCAGAGGAGCAGTGGGATGTCACTTTACATAAATAAATTCATATAAGTTATTCAAAGTAAATAGCTATTAAAAATAGAAACAACCATTAAAATATATGTTTACCATATTAACAGAGTAAATGTTTTAAAAAAAACAAAAGTAAAAAACTACCTTCTAAAAAACTATAGAAAAAGAGAAAAAAAGAAACATTGTGACAAATCCCTGCCCTCACCCGCCTCCACTCCACTCCGCCACCAAAAAAATTCCACTCAGAGGAGCAGTGGATATGTCACATTGTATGAAAGAAAATCATATGTGTTCTGCAACGTTAATATTTATTTAAAATGAAATCTACCCTTAAAATACACTCTTATATAACAACATAGTGATTATTTTTTTTTCAAAAAGTCACAAACTACCTTCTAAACAACTTAAAAAAATAAAAAAAAGTGTCACAAACCCCTGCCCTCACCCACCTCCACGCCACTTAGCTATTTAAAATGAAATCTACCATTAAAATACACTCTTATATAACAACATAGTGATTTTTTTTTAAAGTCTCAAACTACCTTCTAAACAACTAAAAAAAAAAGGAAAAAAAAGTGTGACAAAGATTTATCACCCTCAGTAAAAAAACGTTTTTTATATATCATGCAAACGTTTTACATACTAAGTAATAAGAGCAAGTAACATGAATATTACCCTTTACTGCAAGCATGATCCCAGTCGTTTGTTAAATCACTGTAATGAGGCTTACCTTAATATATCAGGCACTGTCAGCATTTTCTAGTATCATCTCTCTAGAAAAAAATATACTAAACATACCTCAGAGCAGATAATTCTGCAGGCCATTCCCCCAGCTGAAGTTTTCCCATGCTCTTCAGTTATGTGTGAGAACAGCAGTGGACCTTAGTTACAACCTGCTAAGATCATCAAAAACCTCAGGCAGAACTCTTCTTCTAATTTCTGCCTGAGGTAAAAACAGTACAACGCCGGTACCATTTAAAAATAACAAACTTTTGATTGAAGATAAACTACACTAATTCACCACATATCTCTTGATACTTCCTTTCTTGTCGAGAGCTGCAAGAGAATGACTGGGAGTGGCAGTTAGGGGAGGAGCTATATAGACAGCTCTGCTGTGGGTGTCCTCTTGCAGCTTCCTGTTGGGAAGGAGAATATCCCACAAGTAATGGATGAATCCGTGGACAGGATACACCTTACAAGAGAAAAGGAAACATTGTGACAAATCCCTGCCCTCATCCGCCTCCACTCCGCCACCAAAAAAAATCCACTCAGAGGAGCAGTGGATATGTCACATTGTATGAAAGAAAATCATATGTGTTCTGCAACGTTAATATCTATTTAAAATGAAATCTACCCTTAAAATACACTCTTATATAACAACATAGTAATTTTTTTTTTTTTCAAAAAGTCACAAACTACCTTCTAAACAACTTAAAAAAAGAAAAAAATGTCACAAACCCCTGCCCTCACCCACCTCCACGCCACTTAGCTATTTAAAATGAAATCTACCATTAAAATACACTCTTATATAACAACATAGTGATTTTTTTTTTAAAGTCTCAAACTACCTTCTAAACAACTTAAAAAAAAAGAAAAAAAAAAGTGTGACAAAGACTTATCACCCTCAGTAAAAAAACGTTTTTTATATATCATGCAAACGTTTTACATACTAAGTAATAAGAGCAAGTAACATGAATATTACCCTTTACTGCAAGCATGATCCCAGTCGTTTGTTAAATCACTGTAATGAGGCTTACCTTAATATATCAGGCACTGTCAGCATTTTCTAGTATCATCTCTCTAGAAAAAAATCGACTGAACATACCTAAGAGCAGATAATTCTGCAGGCCATTCCCCCAGCTGAAGTTTTCCAATGCTCTTCAGTTATGTGTGAAAACAGCAGTGGACCTTAGTTACAACCTGCTAAGATCATCAAAAACCTCAGGCAGAACTCTTCTTCTAATTTCTGCCTGAGGTAAAAACAGTACAACGCCGGTACCATTTAAAAATAACAAACTTTTGATTGAAGATAAACTACACTAATTCACCACATATCTCTTGATACTTCCTTTCTTGTCGAGAGCTGCAAGAGAATGACTGGGAGTGGCAGTTAGGGGAGGAGCTATATAGACAGCTCTGCTGTGGGTGTCCTCTTGCAGCTTCCTGTTGGGAAGGAGAATATCCCACAAGTAATGGATGAATCCGTGGACAGGATACGCCTTACAAGAGAAAAGGAAACATTGTGACAAATCCCTGCCCTCATCCGCCTCCACTCCACTCCGCCACCAAAAAAAATCCACTCAGAGGAGCAGTGGATATGTCACATTGTATGAAAGAAAATCATATGTGTTCTGCAACGTTAATATCTATTTAAAATGAAATCTACCCTTAAAATACACTCTTATATAACAACATAGTGATTTTTTTTTTTCAAAAAGTCACAAACTACCTTCTAAACAACTTAAAAAAAGAAAAAAAGTGTCACAAACCCCTGCCCTCACCCACCTCCAGGCCACTTAGCTATTTAAAATGAAATCTACCATTAAAATACACTCTTATATAACAACATAGTGATTTTTTTTTCAAAAAGTCACAAACTACCTTCTAAACAACTTAAAAAAAGAAAAAAAAAAAAAGTGTCACAAACCCCTGCCCTCACCCACCTCCACGCCACTCCGCCGCCAAATAAATGCCACTCAGAGGAGCAGTGGGATGTCACTTTACATAAATAAATTCATATAAGTTATTCAAAGTAAATAGCTATTAAAAATAAAAACAACCATTAAAATATACGTTTACCATATTAACAGAGTACTTGTTTTAAAAAAAACAAAAGTAAAAAACTACCTTCTAAAAAACTATAGAAAAAGAGAAAAAAAGAAACATTGTGACAAATCCCTGCCCTCACCCGCCTCCACTCCACTCCGCCACCAAAAAAATTCCACTCAGAGGAGCAGTGGATATGTCACATTGTATGAAAGAAAATCATATGTGCTCTGCAACGTTAATAGCTATTTAAAATGAAATCTACCATTAAAATACACTCTTATATAACAACATAGTGATTTTTTTTTTTAAAGTCTCAAACTACCTTCTAAACAACTTAAAAAAAATAAAAAAAAATAAAGTGTGACAAACCCCTGCCCTCACCCACCTCCACTCTGCCGTCAAATAAATGCCACTCAGAGGAGCAGTGGGAAGTCACGTTGCATAAATACATTTATATAAGTTATTTAAAGTAAATAGCTATTAAAAATAAAAACAACCATTAAAATATACGTTTACCATATTAACAGAGTACTTGTTTTAAAAAAAACAAAAGTAAAAAACTACCTTCTAAAAAACTATAGAAAAAGAGAAAAAAAGAAACATTGTGACAAATCCCTGCCCTCACCCGCCTCCACTCCACTCCGCCACCAAAAAAATTCCACTCAGAGGAGCAGTGGATATGTCACATTGTATGAAAGAAAATCATATGTGTTCTGCAACGTTAATATTTATTTAAAATGAAATCTACCCTTAAAATACACTCTTATATAACAACATAGTGATTATTTTTTTTTCAAAAAGTCACAAACTACCTTCTAAACAACTTAAAAAAATAAAAAAAAGTGTCACAAACCCCTGCCCTCACCCACCTCCACGCCACTTAGCTATTTAAAATGAAATCTACCATTAAAATACACTCTTATATAACAACATAGTGATTTTTTTTAAAGTCTCAAACTACCTTCTAAACAACTAAAAAAAAAAGAAAAAAAAAGTGTGACAAAGATTTATCACCCTCAGTAAAAAAACGTTTTTTATATATCATGCAAACGTTTTACATACTAAGTAATAAGAGCAAGTAACATGAATATTACCCTTTACTGCAAGCATGATCCCAGTCGTTTGTTAAATCACTGTAATGAGGCTTACCTTAATATATCAGGCACTGTCAGCATTTTCTAGTATCATCTCTCTAGAAAAAAATATACTAAACATACCTCAGAGCAGATAATTCTGCAGGCCATTCCCCCAGCTGAAGTTTTCCCATGCTCTTCAGTTATGTGTGAGAACAGCAGTGGACCTTAGTTACAACCTGCTAAGATCATCAAAAACCTCAGGCAGAACTCTTCTTCTAATTTCTGCCTGAGGTAAAAACAGTACAACGCCGGTACCATTTAAAAATAACAAACTTTTGATTGAAGATAAACTACACTAATTCACCACATATCTCTTGATACTTCCTTTCTTGTCGAGAGCTGCAAGAGAATGACTGGGAGTGGCAGTTAGGGGAGGAGCTATATAGACAGCTCTGCTGTGGGTGTCCTCTTGCAGCTTCCTGTTGGGAAGGAGAATATCCCACAAGTAATGGATGAATCCGTGGACAGGATACACCTTACAAGAGAAAAGGAAACATTGTGACAAATCCCTGCCCTCATCCGCCTCCACTCCGCCACCAAAAAAAATCCACTCAGAGGAGCAGTGGATATGTCACATTGTATGAAAGAAAATCATATGTGTTCTGCAACGTTAATATCTATTTAAAATGAAATCTACCCTTAAAATACACTCTTATATAACAACATAGTGATTATTTGTTTTTTCAAAAAGTCACAAACTACCTTCTAAACAACTTAAAAAAAGAAAAAAAGTGTCACAAACCCCTGCCCTCACCCACCTCCACGCCACTTAGCTATTTAAAATGAAATCTACCATTAAAATACACTCTTATATAACAACATAGTGATTTTTTTTTTAAAGTCTCAAACTACCTTCTAAACAACTTAAAAAAAAAAGAAAAAAAAAAATTGTGATAAACCCCTGCCCTCACCCACCTCCACTCCGCTGTCAAATAAATGCCACTCAGAGGAGCAGTGGGAAGTCACGTTGCATAAATCCATTTATATAAGTTATTTAAAGTAAATAGCTATTAAAAATAAAAACAACAATTAAAATACACTTTTTACATGATAACAGAGTAGTTGTTTTAAAAAAACATATTTCAAAAACTACCTTCTAAACAACTATATAAAAAAAGAAAAAAAGAAACATTGTGACAAATCCCTGCCCTTACCCGCCTCCACTCCACTCCGCCACCAAAAAATTGTGTGTATGAAAGAAAATCATATGTGTTCTGCAACGTTAATAGCTATTTAAAATGAAATCTACCCTTAAAACCTTAAAATACACTCTTATATAACAACATAGTGATTATTTTTTTTTTTAAAAAGTCTCAAACTATCTTCTAAACAACTAAAAAAACAAGAAAAATAAAGTGTGACAAACCCCTGCCCTCACCTACCTCCACTCCAACACCAAATAAATGCCACTCAGAGGAGCAGTGGGATGTCACGTTGCATAAATAAATTCATATTTAAAGTAAATAGCTATTAAAAATAAAAACAACAATTAAAATATACTTTTACATGATAACAGAGTAGTTGTTTAAAATTTTTTTTTCAAAAACTACCTTCTAAACAACTATAGAAAAAGAGAAAAAAAGAAACATTGTGACAAATCCCTGCCCTCACCCGCCCCCACTCCGCCACCAAAAAAATTCCACTCAGAGGAGCAGTGGATATGTCACATTGTATGAAAGAAAATCATATGTGTTCTGCAACGTTAAAAGCTATATAAAATGAAATCTACCATTAAAATACACTCTTATATAACAACATAGTGATTATTTTTTTTAAAACTACCTTCTAAACAACAAAAAAAGAAAAGAAAAATAAAGTGTGACAAACCCCTGCACTCACCTACCTCCACTCCGCCACCAAATAAATGCCACTCAGAGGAGCAGTGGGATGTCACTTTACATAAATAAATTCATATAAGTTATTTAAAGTAAATAGCTATTAAAAATAAAAACAACCATTAACCCCTTAGGGACCAGCGACGTACCCTGTATGTCGCAGGCCTTTTTTTGGGACTTGATTATTTTATAGCGTGGTCTTGCCACCAGCATTGAGACTGCTCTATTCCACAAAGCCTTCTGGAGGGAGGGCATTAATAGCGTGTTCTTGCTAGACTTGTGCTATTATGTGCTGAAAAAACCCTTAACGACCAGTGACATACAGGGTACATTGTGGTCATTAAGGGGTTAAAATATACGTTTACCATATTAACAGAGTAGTTGTTTTAAAAAAAAACAAAAGTCAAAAACTACCTTCTAAACAACTATAGAAAAAGAGAAAAAAAGAAACATTGTGACAAATTGCGGCCCTCACCCGCCTCCACTCCACTCGGCCACCAAAAAAATTCCACTCAGAGGAGCTGTGGATATGTCACATTGTATGAAAGAAAATCATATGTGTTCTGCAACGTTAATAGCTATTTAAAATGAAATCTACCCTTAAAATACACTCTTATATAACAACATAGTGATTATTTTTTTCAAAAAGTGACAAACTACCTTCTAAACCACTTAAAAAAAGAGAAAAAAAAGTGTCACAAACCCCTGCCCTCACCCACCTCCACGCCACTCCGCCGCCAAATAAATGCCACTCAGAGGAGCAGTGGGATGTCACTTTATATAAATAAATTCATATAAGTTATTCAAAGTAAATAGCTATTAAAAATAAAAACAACGCTGGGCGGAGCCGGCCATCGAACCTAATGGCCGCACAAGAGTAGAGCTCCGCAACAAAGAGCTCATTTGGGCATGATTTTACAGCTCAAAGTGCCACAAAAATGAAACGCTAATACAGTTCCTAACCAGTTACAAGATGGGAATTTCTTTGTCGCTGAAAATCTGAACAGATCATCCTTAACACCACTCCCGAGGTCAGAAATAGGCCCTGCATGCCTACTCCAACGAGGCGCACTACGCAACAAGTGCTGTCCTGGGACTCTGGAAAAACAACGGGGTATTTATCAGCACGATATTGAAGAAGCACCAGCATGAACCAGACACACTGATAAAGGTACTGTGGATCTACTTTATTTTATTATTACACACAAAAGACTTAAGTAAAACGGCACTAATTTGGGACACGCACCTCCCGGACCCTGAAGCCTCTGTCTAAAACGGCACATCCCTTGGCTGACATACAAAAGTAAACACAGCAAACTCGAGACAGGAGGGCTACAAGCACATCAATAACACGCTAGAACCACACACAGGCAAACCCTCAAACCCTCAGTACGAAGAGAGAGGGATAGCAAAAGCAACTCACAACTGGCCATCCAAAGACACCAGATAAAGGGCAAACTTGCTATATACTAAATATGACGTCTAAAGGCAAAAATAGGTCTGATAAAACCCCTAAAGCCTCCATAACTCGGACTGGAAAACTGAACTTTTTCAGACACTTAGAAACGCAGATTGACAAAGAGACTGATGCGCAATCAGAGGCCTCTGAAAGTGAACTAGTGACGCAGCAAGAAAATAATGGCCTACACGACGAGAAGCCACTCACGAGAGCAGATTTAAAACTGCTCCCTACTAAAGCGGACCTAAGTACCCTAGTACAACAAGTCAGCAAAGCAGTAAAAGATGGCCTGGCAGGAGTAAAGAAGGAGCTAGGGGAACTCGGGAACAGAGTCCTAGAATTAGAAGATCAGATGGAAGAAGTACAAAAGTCTGCAGATACTGCTGCTACAGCCATGGAACACCAATATACAGATTTGGAGCATCTGCAAAATCAAATGGAAGACTTAGACAACAGGGGACGCCGCCAAAATTTAAGAATACGCGGCATACCTGAAAAAATCTTGTCTACACAACTCCTTTCTTATTTACAAAACCTGTTTAAATATCTACTTAAAAAGGATGGAGAAAACATACATATCGAAAGAGCCCACAGAGCGCTGCGACCCAAGCCACAAGAAACATCACCTCCAAGAGATGTGATCCTATGTTGTCATAAATTCACAGAAAAAGAAAAAATCTTGCAAGCGGCCAGACAAAAATCGCCAATACACTTTGGAGAAGACCAGTTGCAAATCTATACAGACTTGAGCCCCATAACCTTATCTAAAAGGAGAGAAGCAAGGTACTTAACTTTACATTTGCAGGAGCTAGGAATACAATACAGATGGGGCTTTCCCTTTTCAATCAGAGTAATGAAAGGAGATAAAATTATCCAATATCGAGGCCCTGAAGATTTGGAACAGTTTTGCAAACAGTTAAACATAACACAACCTACCCTGCCAAAGTTAAATAGCGAGAATGAGGAAACCAGAAAACAACAAAATGCAACATCCAAACCACAAAGACCAGAGTGGTCCTCAGTGACGAAGAAAAGAAAAACCTTCACAAAAGGACACTCATCCTCATCGACAGCTACAGGAGATCAGATATGATTAGAGACTAATCCAAGTGACCAAAAATACCTGTCTGCACCGCAACTATTCAAATTGAGAGATAATCCAACGCCTCCCCCGCTTAACATCCAGTAGAGATACTTCCCATCTAGAAGAAGCCATACAAACAATACAGGTTATATGTTGGAGCTGTCACAAAGCTAAGTAAACTGTTTAATGGACTTTGATAATTATTAGTTACAGAAGCCCAAATTGAGTAATAAGACACACCAATCGCCTTTATTTTCTTTCCCCCTAGTCTCTAAATTCTCGCTATCTAGTTAGTAGAATGAGAAACCCTTTATTGAGTAGAGGAAGAATAAGTTTTCTTAGATTGTTTTTCTATAGAGTTCACATTGTTTATGTTTTTTTATTAATCACCCAGTGTTTAAATGTATGGTTACCAAATGTCTTGATGAGATATACTAATGTGTCTACCTTTCGCAGCATTGTTGCAAATCATGTTTCCCGACTAGATAATGATCTGGCCCATCTCAATTCTACACTGCTGATAAACAGTACAAAAGTCACATGCATCACAAGCTCCAACCGCCAGGTAAGAACGAGACTTTACAGAGCTCCTGACAACATAAAGACCTTATCATGACACCCTTTAAAATACAAATACTCACGCAAAACGCTAAGGGCATTAACTCTCCGACCAAGAGATCGGTGGCGCTACGAGACCTGGCTAATCACACAAATTCAATAATTTTCCTGCAAGAAACCCATTTTGTTGCAGGTGCAGAGCCTAGTTTTAGATCAAGGGACTTCCCAGAGGGCTACCATAACGCCTACTCAGTTAAGAAACACAGGGTTAGTATACTTTTTCACAGAAACCTACACTTCCAACTCCATAACAAGGCCACCGCCAAGAGGGCAGGATCTTGATCCTGACTGGCCTCTTGCAAAATGTACCGGTAACTTTAGTCAATGTATATGCCCCACATAATTCTAAACACAAATTTTTCCAACAACTACATACACTGATAGCTACACACCAAAAAGGTATCTTAATATTAGGAGACTTGAACACCACACTGGACCCCACGTTAGACACGTCTGCCAAGACACTTAAGCCCAGAAGTAGAGCCCCGCATAAGCTATACCACTGCTTAGAACAATTAGGACTTATAGATGGGTGGAGAATACAACACCCCAAGCAACGTAACTACACCTTTTACTCCCATCCATGGTCGACATATACAAGAATTGACTATCTATTTATAGATAGGAATCACTTATCTGTCCTAGCAGACTCAAATATCCACGCAACCTCCTGGTCAGGCCACTCGGCAGTTAGCCTATATCTCCAGTGGCCAGACAAACCAGTTACAACGTACATCTGGAAATTAGATGAATCCTTACTACACTACCCAGACACACAAGAAACTATCTGTACATCTTTGACAGAATATTTCCAATTTAATTGTCATACAGAAACACAATATAAATACATCTGGGAGGCACACAAAGCAGTTATCAGAGGCGAATGTATGAAACTCAAAGCACATAGAAACAAGATATACAAGCAAGCCGTTACTAGGCTAACTACCTCGCTTAATCAAGCCGAATTACTTCACAAACAAACCCCCAAGAATCGAAACTTATTATTAGAAGTTACAAAGATCAGAAATTACCTGAACGAGCTGCTTATTAAAGAGGCTCAAAGGGAAGCCTTAACACTGCGGAAAACTTTTTTCTACGAAGGCAACAGAATAGGTCCAAGGCTAGCAAGAGCACTGAAGGCGCGCACAGTTAAATCACAGATAAATAGACTGTTGACCCCAGATAACAAAACACTGATTGACAGCAAAGAGATAGCCAATCACTTTGGTACATATTATAGAGAACTCTACAATTTACCAACACAACATAGCGACTTACACTCGGACATGTCAGAATATGTAAACAAAGCAGACTTACCCATTCTATCCTCTGCTCTTAGCTCAGAACTAGAGGCCCCGATAACCTTACAGGAAATTCTTTCAGCAATTAAATCTCTGCCTTCTGGGAAAAGCCCAGGACCAGATGGGTTCTCAAACGCATACTATAAAAAATATAAGTCTATATTAGCGCCTTGCCTTCTTAAGTTATACCAGTCTATAGATGAGGGTCAAGAGCTTTTACCAGAAACTCAACTAGCTCATGTTTCAGTGATATTAAAGCCCAATAAGGAACCTTCAGACCCTAAAAGTTACTGACCCATCTCCCTCCTAAATACAGATTTGAAACTCTTAGGCAAAATTATAGCGAAAAGGTTAAACAAAATACTCCCGGAAATAATTTACTTAGACCAAGTGGGCTTTGTCCCAAGAAGGGAAGCAAGGGACCATACCATCAAAGCACTCACATTGATGAATTATATTAAATATAATAAAGTATCCGCGGTCTTTATAGCTACAGATGCAGAAAAGGCCTTCAACTGCATCAATTGGCAGTTCCTAAAGACAACATTGTTAGCGGTCGGTATAGGCCCGAGAATGCTAGATAAGATTTTCAGTTTGTATACACACCCTACAGCGCAAGCGAAAGTAAACGGGATATTGTCCAACCCCTTTAGAATAAGTAACGGCACAAGACAAGGATGCCCCTTGTCCCCCCTACTTTTCGTGCTCACAATGGAAGTATTAGCATCACATGTAAGGAATAATCAAAACATCAGAGGGATAGAACTAGGACAAAACAGTTTCAAAATAGCACTTTACGCAGATGATGTCCTCTTCACAATCAGTAACCCACGACATTCAATAAAGGAAATCATGGTTGAATTAGAAAGATTCGGAAAATTCTCTAATTTCCTAATAAACAACACAAAATCAGAAATTTTAAATATCTCAATGCCCACGGAAGAGTTTATATCGTTATCAAAAATAAGCCCACTTAAATTACAAGAGAGATCTATTAAATATTTAGGCGTGCAGATAACCCCGGACATGAAAGCATTATTCAAAGATAACTACACAGCTCTCCTACACTCAGTCAAAAGAGACTTAGACACATGGTCAAATAAACCTATCTCATGGTGGGGACGCACTCAATGCATAAAGATGACAACACTGCCCAGAATCCTATACATACTACAGGCTCTCCCTATAACGCTACCAAACTGGTATATTAAACAACTACAGAAACACATAGACTCCTTCATCTGGGGGAAAAGTAAACCGAGAATACAAAAGAACACCCTATATAGACCAGGACTACGAGGAGGACTAGGCCTCCCTTGCATCGCGACATATATGGAGGCTTTGATTCTCCAAAGAATACTAGATTGGCATAGTGCAGGTAATCACAAAGCTTGGATTGCCATAGACTCCCAAATACTAAAGGTACCGTCGGTAGGGGCCCTATGCTGGGTACCTAAAGCCTTGCGTCCACCTCAATGTAAACTTCTCCCAATACACAAACACCTCTTTGAGTCTTGGGACAGAATAGTATCACACAATAAGCTCATTACGGGAAACAGATCCCCTCTTTTCCCAATACCACATAACGCAGAATTAATAGGAGGATTGGATGATAACTTCCAGACTACAGAGTGGACATACACCACCCCACTTGCCCGCTTTATTAAAGATGGCAAACTCCAAAATAGTGATCAATTAAAAGACATAGCGTCGGGTACTTACTCATGGCTCAAGCACTTGCAACTATCTCACTTAATATCCTTATCTCTGCACAAAGCCGACTTTCTCAGAGCACCTACACCCTTTGAAAAGATCTGTTTACAAGGTGATACACTTCCACGCTCACTATCAAAAATGCGCGCTATGGTTCAGCTATCACAGTATAAATCCCTTCCACCTTACACTACAAAATGGCAGAGAGAATTAAATACTGAGTTGTCAGAAGACGATTGGGAACAAATATTTTGCAGCACACAAAGGTCATCAACTTCTCCCAAGATATTAGAGCTAAATTTCAAAATCATTTTAAGATGGTACTTGACTCCCACACGCATCCACTCCATATACCCTACAGCTAGTACATATTGTTGGAGAGGCTGTAGAGTCAGAGGGAGCTACCTACACATGTGGTGGGAATGTCAGAAACTAAGATATATGTGGGACAACATAGAAAATCACTTCCGAAATATTGTTACTAACGAGTTCGTACTCACACCCAGTATAGCACTATTAAATAAACCACCCGACTTCCCATGTAAACTCAGACGTCATTTATTACAGATAGCTTTAAATGGAGCTAAGTCACTGATAGCGCTGAAGTGGAAAACTCAAGAGCCAATAACAGTTCAATCATGGATAGAAAAAGTGAGTGAATTACTATCCCTAGAAGAATTTGGCCTACTTAAACAACAAAGGCTGCCCGTTGCTCACGATTTACTGTTTATATGGGAGGACTCATTACACAACACCCATCCTAGACAAACACTACAACATATATCACCCATAGGCCTGGCGGTTGGAGCAACAGACGAGACAGAAACTAATTACAGCAATCTTTAACATAGTTCTTGGTAGACACACTTTCCCTTTCATTTTTTTCTTTCTACACTAGAATACACACCTAAGTAGTTAAGTTTGAGGTAACCTGTCTAATTGTTTAATTGTTTGATTTAGTTATACTGCTACCACAGTAACACACAAGTGATGTTTCTATCATTTCATTTGTGAAACATATAATCGAAATGGTAATTGTTAGAGAAACAGAATACCCTTTTTTGGTATTATGTAATACTACAATGCTTACAAATATGTACTCTGTTCGGGATTTGTTCCCTGTTACAACATTTATTTCTTATTGTAAACCATTTGTTATCAATAAATATTGAAACTTAAAAAAAATAAATAAAAATAAAAATAAAAAAATAAAAACAACCATTAAAATATACGTTTACCATATTAACAGAGTAGTTGTTTTAAAAAAAAACAAAAGTCAAAAACTACCTTCTAAACAACTATAGAAAAAGAGAAAAAAAGAAACATTGTGACAAATCCCTGCCCTCACCTGCCTCCACTCCACTCCGCCACCAAAAAAATTCCACTCAGAGGAGCAGTGGATATGTCACATTGTATGAAAGAAAATCATATGTGCTCTGCAATGTTAATAGCTATTTAAAATGAAATCTACCATTAAAATACACTCTTATATAACAACATAGTGATTTTTTTTTTAAATCTCAAACTACCTTCTAAACAACTTAAAAAAAGAAAAAAAAAAGTGTTACAAACCCCTTCCCTCACCCACCTCCACTCCACCATCAAATAAATGCCACTCAGAGGAGCAGTGGGAAGTCACGTTGCATAAATACATTTATATAAGTTATTTAAAGTAAATAGCTATTAAAAATAAAAACAACAATTAAAATACACTTTTACATGATAACAGAGTAGTTGTTTTAAAAAAAAAAAAAATTTCAAAAACTACCTTCTAAACAACTATAGAAAAAAAGAAAAAAAGAAACATTGTGACAAATCCCTGCCCTCACCCGCCTCCACTCCACTCCGCCACCAAAAAAATTCCACTCAGAGGAGCAGTGGATATGTCACATTGTATGAAAGAAAATCATATGTGTTCTGCAACGTTAATAGCTATTTAAAATGAAATTTACCCTTAAAATACACTCTTATATAACAACATAGCTATTATTTTTTTTTTAAAAAAAAGTCTCAAACTACCTTCTAAACATCTAAAAAAAAAAAAAAAAAAAGTGTGAAAACCCCTGCCCTCACCTACCTCCACTCAAATAAATGCCACTCAGAGGAGCAGTGGGATGTCACGTTGCATAAATAAATTCATATTTAATGTAAATAGCTATTAAAAATAAAAACAACAATTAAAATATACTTTTACATGATAACAGAGTAGTTGTTTTAAAAAAAAAAAAATTCAAAAACTACCTTCGAAACAACTATAGAAAAAGAGAATAAAAGAAACATTGTGACAAATCCCTGCCCTCACCCGCCTCCACTCCACTCCGCCACCAAAAAAATTCCACTCAGAGGAGCAGTGGATATGTCACATTGTATGAAAGAAAATAATATGTGCTCTGCAACGTTAATAGCTATTTAAAATTAAATCTAAGCTTAAAATACACTCTTATATAACAACATAGTGTTTTTTTTTCAAAAAATCACAAACTACCTTCTAAACAACTAAAAAAAAAGAAAAAAAAAGTGTGACAAACCCCTGCCCTCACCCACCTCCACGCCACTCCGCCACCAAATAAATGCCACTCAGAGGAGCAGTGGGATGTCACTTTACATAAATAAATTAATATAAGTTATTTAAAGTAAATAGCTATTAAAAATAAAAACAACCATTAAAATATACATTTACCATAATAACAGAGTAGTTGTTTTAAAAAAAACAAAAGTCAAAAACTACCTTCTAAACAACTATAGAAAAAGAGAAAAAAATAAACATTGTGACAAATCCCTGCCCTCACCCGCCTCCACTCCACTCCGCCACCAAAAAAATTCCACTCAGAGGATCAGTGGATATGTCACACTGTATGAAAGAAAATCATATGTGCTCTGCAACGTTAATAGCTATATAAAATTAAATCTACCATTAAAATACACTCTTATATAACAACATAGTGATTATTTTTTTTAAAAAAAAAGTCTCAAACTACCTTCTAAACAACTAAAAAAAAAAGAAAAATAAAGTGTGAAAACCCCTGCCCTCACCTTCCTCCACTCTAACACCAAATAAATGCCACTCAGAGGAGCAGTGGGATGTCACGTTGCATAAATAAATTCATATTTAATGTAAATAGCTATTAAAAATAAAAACAACAATTAAAATATACTTTTACATTATAACAGAGTAGTTGTTTAAAAAAAAAGTCAAAAACTACCTTCTAAACAACTATAGAAAAAGAGAAAGAAAGAAACATTGTGACAAATCCCTGCCCTCAACCGCCTCCACTCCACTCCGCCACCAAAAAAATTCCACTCAGAGGATCAGTGGATATGTCACACTGTATGAAAGAAAATCATATGTGCTCTGCAACGTTAATAGCTATATAAGATGAAATCTACCATTAAAATACACTCTTATATAACAACATAGTGATTTTGTTTTTAAAAGTCTCAAACTACCTTCTAAACAACTTAAAAAAAAAAAAAAAAAAGTGTGACAAACCCCTGCCCTCACCTACCTCCACTCCAACACCAAATAAATGTCACTCAGAGGAGCAGTGGGATGTCACGTTGCATAAATAAATTCATATTTAATGTAAATAGCTATTAAAAATAAAAACAACAATTAAAATATACTTTTACATTATAACAGAGTAGTTGTTTTAAAAAAAAAAAACAAATTTCAAAAACTACCTTCTAAACAACTATAGAAAAAAAGAAAAAAGGAAACATTGTGACAAATCCCTGCCCTCACCCGTCTCCACTCCACTCCGCTACCAAACAAATTCCACTCAGAGGAGCAGTGGATATGTCACACTGTATGAAAGAAAATCATATGTGCTCTGCAACGTTAATAGCTATATAAGATGAAATCTACCATTAAAATACACTCTTATATAACAACATAGTGATTTTGTTTTTAAAAGTCTCAAACTACCTTCTAAACAACTTAAAAAAAAAAAAAAAAAAGTGTGACAAACCCCTGCCCTCACCTACCTCCACTCCAACACCAAATAAATGTCACTCAGAGGAGCAGTGGGATGTCACGTTGCATAAATAAATTCATATTTAATGTAAATAGCTATTAAAAATAAAAACAACAATTAAAATATACTTTTACATTATAACAGAGTAGTTGTTTTAAAAAAAAAAACAAATTTCAAAAACTACCTTCTAAACAACTATAGAAAAAAAGAAAAAAGGAAACATTGTGACAAATCCCTGCCCTCACCCGTCTCCACTCCACTCCGCTACCAAACAAATTCCACTCAGAGGAGCAGTGGATATGTCACATTGTATGAAAGAAAATCATATGTATTCTGCAACGTTAATAGCTATTTAAAATGAACTCTAAGCTTAAAATACACTCTTATATAACAACATAGTTTTTTTTTTTTAAAAATCACAAACTACCTTCTAAACAACTAAAAAAAAAGGAAAAAAAAGTGTGACAAACCCCTGCCCTCACCCACCTCCACGCCACTCCGCCACCAAATAAATGCCACTCAGAGGAGCAGTGGGATGTCACTTTACATAAATAAATTCATATAAGTTATTTAAAGTAAATAGCTATTAAAAATAAAAACAACCATTAAAATATACATTTACCATAATAACAGAGTAGTTGTTTTAAAAAAAACAAAAGTCAAAAACTACCTTCTAAACAACTATAGAAAAAGAGAAAAAAATAAACATTGTGACAAATCCCTGCCCTCACCCGCCTCCATTCCACTCCGCCACCAAAAAAAATCCACTCAGAGGATCAGTGGATATGTCACACTGTATGAAAGAAAATCATATGTGCTCTGCAACGTTAATAGCTATATAAAATTAATTCTACCATTAAAATACACTCTGTTAGGGGTAATATGAACCTGACGGCAGCCATCTTGTTCCCCGCAGCCATCTTGTGATGATTAGCATCCATTTTGTAATGATTAGACTTTTATTATAGTGGTTTATTATGTAGTAAGAAATATGCTGATGTTAGGGAGACTTGCATAGATATAATAGCCCTGAGAATGACCCTGAAGATGTGCATTGTTATCTCTACAAGATGTCAAACGGCTGTGATTTGTGCTGGGCCAGGAGGCCCAGTTACTGTTTATCTGTAGTTAGGTATTCCTGTAGAAATGACTCCCTAACACTCCTTTTATTCCAATTATATTTTCTATGAGTTTCTTTGTTCTTATAGAAATACCATGTGAAATGATGTAATTATGAATACGTCACTTGTTAAACCTATATGCTGTAACTCTTATTGTAAGAATATTATAATATCTAGGGAGCATATATATACATTGTATCATTTTTATATGTTATGTTTAATTGTAATGTATCTTTTCTGTATCCCTTTAATATTCAATTGTAGCTAGACGCATACAGGCCCATTTATCAAAGGGCTTGCGGACCTGATCCGACACTGCGGATCAGGTCCGCAAGACCTCGCTAAATGCGGAGAGCAATACGCTCTCCGCATTTAACATTGCACCAGCAGCTCACAAGAGCTGCTGGTGCAACGCCGCCCCCTGCTGACTCGCGGCCAATCGGCCGCCAGCAGGGAGCTGTCAATCAACCCGAACGTATTCGATCGGGTTGATGTCTGGCGATTCCTGTCCGCCTGTTCAGAGCAGGCGGACAGGGTTATGGAGCAGCGGTCGTTAGACCGCTGCTTCATAAGTTGTGTTTCTGGCGAGTTTGAAGACTCGCCAGAAACACGGCCCTTCAAGCTCCATACGGAGCTTGATAAGTGGGCCTGATAGTGACCTTTATACACACATTTTACATGTACTTTTGAACCCTTGAGCTATGTGTGAGAAAACACTGCTGATGTAAGGAATTTTAGTTAGGTCAAAGGTAGCTATACATCAGATTGGAATATTTTGAGATCCTACATTACTCCTTTTTCCTGTCAGTCATAAATTTATTTAATATCTTCAAGGATATCTGACAAATGTGATGTACAACTTACAGGATGCCAGATGTTTTCCTTATCTTAGAAATGAGCTAATGACTACAGATTTCAATGTATTCTGAAATGTATATAACTGGCTAACTTGACCAATAAAGTTAGAGTTGTTCTGCAAACATATCCTTGTGTATTTTGTGGAACAGCCCTCCAAGTACTTGTAACAACTTTGCAGTGCGGATACCAGAGTCCTGAAGCAGAGGAGAACAAGAGGGTCGTGGTCCTAGAGGAGTCCTCTAACACACTCTTATATAACAACATAGTGATTTTGTTTTTAAAAGTCTCAAACTACCTTCTAAACAACTTAAAAAAAAGAAAAAAAAGTGTGACAAATCCCTGCCCTCACCCACCTCCACTCCGCCATCAAATAAATGCCACTCAGCGGAGCAGTAGAATGTCACGTTGCATAAATACATTTATATAAGTTATTTAAAGTAAATAGCTATTAAAAATAAAAACAACAATTAAAATACACTTTTACATGATAACAGAGTAGTTGTTTTAAAAAAACATATTTCAAAAACTACCTTCTAATCAACTACAGAAAAAAGAGAAAAAAAGAAATATTGTGACAAATCCCTGCCCTCACCCGCCTCCACTCCACTCCGCCACCAAAAAAATTCCACTCAGAGGAGCAGTGGATATGTCACATTGTATGAAAGAAAATCATGTGTTCTGCAACGTTAATAGCTATATAAAATGAAATCTACCATTAAAATACACTCTTATATAACAACATAGTGATTATTTTTTTTTTAAAAAGTCTCAAACTACCTTCTAAACAACTAAAAAAAAAAAGAAAAATAAAGTGTGAAAACCCCTGCCCTCACCTACCTCCACTCTAACACCAAATAAATGCCACTCAGAGGAGCAGTGGGATGTCACGTTGCATAAATAAATTCATATTTAATGTAAATAGCTATTAAAAATAAAAACAACAATTAAAATATACTTTTACATTATAACAGAGTAGTTGTTTAAAAAAAAAAAAAAAAGTCAAAAACTACCTTCTAAACAACTATAGAAAAAGAGAAAGAAAGAAACATTGTGACAAATCCCTGCCCTCAACCGCCTCCACTCCACTCCGCCACCAAAAAAATTCCACTCAGAGGAT
Source organism: Bombina bombina (assembly GCF_027579735.1). Taxonomy (NCBI): domain Eukaryota; kingdom Metazoa; phylum Chordata; class Amphibia; order Anura; family Bombinatoridae; genus Bombina; species Bombina bombina. The sequence goes on along the minus strand of NC_069499.1, from coordinate 850,466,584 downwards.
CAGTGGATATGTCACACTGTATGAAAGAAAATCATATGTGCTCTGCAACGTTAATAGCTATATAAGATGAAATCTACCATTAAAATACACTCTTATATAACAACATAGTGATTTTGCTTTTAAAAGTCTCAAACTACCTTCTAAACAACTTAAAAAAAAGAAAAAAAAGTGTGACAAATCCCTGCCCTCACCCACCTCCACTCCAACACCAAATAAATGCCACTCAGTGGAGCAGTGGGATGTCACGTTGCATAAATAAATTCATATTTAAAGTAAATAGCTATTAAAAATAAAAACAACAATTAAAATATACTTTTACATGATAACAGAGTAGTTGTTTTAAAAAAAAAAAAAATTCAAAAACTACCTTCTAAACAACTATAGAAAAAGAGAAAAAAGGAAACATTGTGACAAATCCCTGTCCTCACCTGCCTCCACTCCACTCTGCCACCAAAAAAATTCCACTCAGAGGAGCAGTGGATATGTCACATTGTATGAAAGAAAATCATATGTGTTCTGCAACGTTAATAGCTATATAAAATGAAATCTACCATTAAAATACACTCTTATATAACAACATAGTGATTTTTTTTTTTTAAAAAAGTCTCAAACTACCTTCTAAACAACTAAAAAAAAAAAGAAAAATAAAGTGTGAAAACCCCTGCCCTCACCTACCTCCACTCCGCCACCAAATAAATGCCACTCAGAAGAGCAGTGGGATGTCACGTTGCATAAATAAATTCATATTTAATGTAAATAGCTATTAAAAATAAAAACAACAATTAAAATACACTTTTACATGATAACAGAGTAGTTGTTTTAAAAAAACATATTTCAAAAACTACCTTCTAAACAACTATAGAAAAAAAGAAAAAAAGAAACATTGTGACAAATCCCTGCCCTCACCCGCCTCCACTATACTCCGCCACCAAAAAAATTCCACTCAGAGGAGCAGTGGATATGTCACATTGTATGAAAGAAAATCATATGTGTTCTGCAACGTTAATAGCTATTTAAAATCTACCCTTAAAATACACTCTTATATAAAAACATAGTGATTATTTTTTTTTCAAAAAGTCACAAACTACCTTCTAAACAACTTAAAAAAAGAAAAAAAAGTGTCACAAACACCTGCCCTCACCCACCTCCACGCCACTCCACCACCAAATAAATGCCACTCAGAGGAGAAGTGGGATGTCACTTTACATAAATAAATTCATATAAGTTATTCAAAGTAAATAGCTATTAAAAATAAAAACAAACATTAAAATATATTTTTACCATATTAACAGAGTAGTTGTTTTAAAAAAAATTTTTTTACCTTCTAAACAACTATAGAAAAAGAGAAAAAAAAGAAACATTCTGACAAATCCCTGCCCTCACCCGCCTCCACTCCACTCCGCCACCAAAAAAATTCCACTCAGAGGAGCAGTGGATATGTCACATTGTATGAAAGAAAATCATATGCGTTCTGCAACGTTAATAGCTATTTAAAATGAAATCTACCCTTAAAATACACTCATATATAACAACATAGTGATTTTTTTTTTTTTCAAAAAGTCACAAACTACCTTCTAAATAACTTAAAAAAAGAAAAAAAAGGGTCACAAACCCCTGCCCTCACCCACCTCCACGCCACTCCGCCACCAAATAAATGCCACCCAGAGGAGCATTGGGATGTCACTTTACATAAATAAATTCATATAAGTTATTTAAAGTAAATAGCTATTAAAAATAAAAACAACCATTAAAATATACAATTACCATATTAACAGAGTAGTTGTTTTAAAAAAAACTAAAGTCAAAAACTACCTTCTAAACAACTATAGAAAAAGAGAAAAAAGAAACATTGTGACAAATCCCTGTCCTCACCCACCTCCACTCCACTCCGCCACCAAAAAAATTCCACTCAGAGGAGCAGTGGATATGTCACATTGTATGAAAGAAAATCATATGCGTTCTGCAACGTTAAAGTCTCAAACTACCTTCTAAACAACTAAAAAAAAAAGAAAAATTAAGTGTGACACACCTCTGCCCTCACCTACCTCCACTCCGCCACCAAATAAATGCCACTCAGAGGAGCAGTGGGATGTCACGTTGCATAAATAAATTCATATTTAAAGTAAATAGCTATTAAAAATAAAAACAAGAATTAAAATATACTTTTACATGATAACAGAGTAGTTGTTTGAAAAAAAACAAAAATTTCAAAAACTACCTTCTAAACAACTATAGAAAAAGAGAAAAAAAGAAACATTGTGACAAATCCCTGCCCTCACCCGCCTCCACTCCACTCCGCCACCAAAAAAATTCCACTCAGAGGAGCAGTTGATATGTCACATTGTATGAAAGAAAATCATATGTGTTCTGCAACGTTAATAGCTATTTAAAATCTACCCTTAAAATACACTCTTATATAACAACATAGTGATTATTTTTTTTTTCAAAAAGTCACAAACTACCTTCTAAACAACTTAAAAAAAGAAAAAAATGTGTCACAAACACCTGCCCTCACCCACCTCCACGCCACTCCGCCACCAAGTAAATGCCACTCAGAGGAGAAGTGGGATGTCACTTTACATAAATAAATTCATATAAGTTATTCAAAGTAAATAGCTATTAAAAATAAAAACAAACATTAAAATATATGTTTACCATATTAACAGAGTAGTTGTTTTAAAAAAAAAATTTAAAAAAAAATTACCTTCTAAACAACTATAGAAAAAGAGAAAAAAAGAAACATTCTGACAAATCCCTGCCCTCACCCGCCTCCACTCCACTCCGCCACCAAAAAAATTCCACTCAGAGGAGCAGTGGATATGTCACATTGTATGAAAGAAAATCATATGTGTTCTGCCACATTAATAGCTATTTAAAATGAAATCTACCATTAAAATACACTCTTATATAACAACATAGTGATTATTTTTTTTTTTAAAAGTCTCAAACTACCTTCTAAACAACTAAAAAAAAAGAAAAATAAAGTGTGACAAACTACTGCCCTCACCTACCTCCACTCCGCCAACAAAAAAATTCCACTCAGAGGAGCAGTGGATATGTCACATTGTATGAAAGAAAATCATATGCGTTCTGCAACGTTAATAGCTATTTAAAATGAAATCTACCCTTAAAATACACTCATATATAACAACATAGTGATTTTTTTTTTTTCAAAAAGTCACAAACTACCTTCTAAACAACTTAAAAAAAGAAAAAAAAGGGTCACAAACCCCTGCCCTCACCCACCTCCACGCCACTCCGCCACCAAATAAATGCCACCCAGAGGAGCATTGGGATGTCACTTTACATAAATAAATTCATATAAGTTATTTAAAGTAAATAGCTATTAAAAATAAAAACAACCATTAAAATATACAATTACCATATTAACAGAGTAGTTGTTTTAAAAAAAACTAAAGTCAAAAACTACCTTCTAAACAACTATAGAAAAAGAGAAAAAAGAAACATTGTGACAAATCCCTGTCCTCACCCACCTCCACTCCACTCCGCCACCAAAAAAATTCCACTCAGAGGAGCAGTGGATAATGTCACATTGTATGAAAGAAAATCATATGTGTTCTGCAACGTTAATAGCTATTTAAAATGAAATCTACCCTTAAAATACACTCTTATATAACAACATAGTGATTATTATTTTTTTTTTTAAAAAAAGTCTCAAACTACCTTCTAAACAACTAAAAAAAAAAAGAAAATAAAGTGTGACACACCCCTGCCCTCACTTACCTCCAACTCGGCCACCAAATAAATGCCACTCAGAGGAGCAGTGGGATGTAACGTTGCATAAATAAATTCATATTTAAAGTAAATAGCTATTAAAAATAAAAACAACAATTAAATATATTTTTACATGATAACAGAGTAGTTGTTTGAAAAAAAAATTCAAATACTACCTTCTAAACAACTATAGAAAAAGAGAAAAGAAACATTTAACAAATCCCTGCCCTCACCCGCCTCCACTCCTCTCCGCCACCAAAAAAATTCCACTCAGAGGAGCAGTTGATATGTCACATTGTATGAAAGAAAATCATATGTGTTCTGCAACGTTAATAGCTATTTAAAATCTACCCTTAAAATACACTCTTATATAACAACATAGTGATTATTTTTTTTTTCAAAAAGTCACAAACTAACTTCTAAACAACTTAAAAAAAGAAAAAAAAGTGTCACAAACAATTGCCCTCACCCACCTCCACGCCACTCCGCCACCAAATAAATGCCACTCAGAGGAGAAGTGGGATGTCACTTTACATAAATAAATTCATATAAGTTATTCAAAGTAAATAGCTATTAAAAATAAAAACAAACATTAAAATATATGTTTACCATATTAACAGAGTAGTTGTTTTAAAAAAAAAAAATTTAAAAAAATTACCTTCTAAACAACTATAGAAAAAGAGAAAAAAAGAAACATTCTGACAAATCCCTGCCCTCACCCGCCTCCACTCCACTCCGCCACCAAAAAAATTCCACTCAGAGGAGCAGTGGATATGTCACATTGTATGAAAGAAAATCATATGTGCTCTGCAACGTTAATAGCTATATAAAATGAAATCTACCATTAAAATACACTCTTATATAACAACATAGTGATTATTTTTTTTAAAGTCTCAAACTACCTTCTAAACAACTTAAAAATAAGAAAAAAAAAAGTGTGACAAAACCCCTACCCTCACCCACCTCCACTCCGCCATCAAATAAATGCCACTCAGAGGAGAAGTGGGATGTCATGTTGCATAAATACATTTATAGAAGTTATTTAAAGTAAATAGCTATTAAAAATAAAAACAACAATTAAAATACACTTTTACATGATAACAGAGTAGTTGTTTTAAAAAAACAAATTTCAAAAACTACCTTCTAAACAACTATAGAAAAAAAGAAACATTGTGACAAATCCCTGCCCTCACCCGCCTCCACTCCACTCCGCCACCAAAAAAATTCCACTCAGAGGAGCAGTGGATATGTCACATTGTATGAAAGAAAATCATATGTGTTCTGCAACGTTAATAGCTATTTAAAATGAAATCTACCCTTAAAATATACTCTTATATAACAACATAGTGATTTTTTTTTTTAAAGTCTCAAACTACCTTCTAAACAACTAAAAAAAAAAAAAAAAAATAAAGTGTGACAAACCCCTGCCCTAACCCACCTCCACTACGCCACCAAATAAATGCCATTCAGAGGAGCAGTGGGATGTCACGTTGCATAAATAAATTCATATTTAAAGTAAATAGCTATTAAAAATAAAAACAACAATTAAAATATACTTTTACATGATAACAGAGTAGTTGTTTTAAAAAAAAAACTAATTTAAAAAACTACCTTCTAAACAACTATAGAAAAGGAGAAAAAAATAAATATTGTGACAAATCCCTGCCCTCACCCACCTCCACTCCACTCTGCCACCAAAAAAATTCCACTCAGAGGAGCAGTGGATATGTCACATTGTATGAAAGAAAATCATATGTGTTCTGCAACGTTAATAGCTATTTAAAATTAAATCTACCCTTAAAATACACTCTTATATAACAACATAGTGATTTTTTTTTCTTCAAAAAGTCTCAAACTACCTTCTAAACAACTTAAAAAAAAAAAATTAAAAAAAAATGTGCCAAATCCCTGCCCTCACCCACCTCCACGCCACTCTGCCACCAAATAAATGTCACTCAGAGGAGCAGTGGGATGTCACTTTACATAAATAAATTCATATAAGTTATTTAAAGTAAATAGCTATTAAAAATAAAAACAACCATTAAAATATACGTTTACCATATTAACAGAGTAGTTGTTTTAAAAAAACAAAAGTCAAAAACTACCTTCTAAACAACTATAGAAAAAGAGAAAAAAAGAAACATTGTGACAAATCCCTGCCCTCACTTTGCCTGGAAGTTCCCCCTTAAAATACTCTTTATATAACAACAAAGCGATTGTTTTTTAAACTAAAGTCACAAACTACCTTCTAAACAACTAAAGTAAAAAAAAAATCATTGTGACAAATCCCTGTCCTCACCCGCCTCCACTCCACTCCGCCACCAAAAAAATTCCACTCAGAGGAGCAGTGGATATGTCACATTGTATGAAAGAAAATCATATGTGTTCTGCAACGTTAATAGCTATTTAAAATTAAATCTACCCTTAAAATACACTCTTATATAACAACATAGTGATTTTTTTTCAAAAAGTCACAAACTACCTTCTAAACAACTTAAAAAAAGAAAAAAAAAGTGTCACAAATCCCTGCCCTCACCCACCTCCACGCCACTCCGCCACCAAATAAATGCCACTAAGAGGAGCAGTGGGATGTCACTTTACATAAATAAATTCATATAAGTTATTTAAAGTAAATAGCTATTAAAAATAAAAACAACCATTAAAATATATGTTTACCATATTAACAGAGTAGTTGTTTTAAAAAAAACAAAAGTCAAAAACTACCTTCTAAACAACTATAGAAAAAGAGAAAAAAAGAAACATTGTGACAAATCCCTGCCCTCACCCGCCTCCACTCCACTCCGCCACCAAAAATTGAAACTCAGAGGAGCAGTGGATATGTCACATTGTATGAAAGAAATCATGTGTGTTCGGCAACGTTAATAGCTATTTAAAATTAAATCTACCATTAAAATACACTCTTATATAACAACATAGTGATTATTTTTTTAAAAAAAGTCTCAAATTACCTTCTAAACAACTAAAAAAAAAAAAAAGAAAAATAAAATGTGACACACCCCTGCACTCACCTACCTCCACTCCGCCATCAAATAAATGCCACTCAGAGGAGCAGTGGGATGTCACGTTGCATAAATACATTTATATAAGTTATTTAAAGTAAATAGCTATTAAAAATAAAAACAACAATTAAAATACACTTTTATATGATAACAGAGTAGTTGTTTTAAAAAAAAACAAATTTCAAAAACTACCTTCTATAACAACATAGTGATTTTTTTTTTTTTTTTAATTCTCAAACTACCTTCTAAACAACTAAAAAAAAAGAAAAATAAAGTGTGACAAACCCCTGCCCTCACCTACCTCCACTCCAACACCAAATAAATGCCACTCAGAGGAGCAGTGGGATGTCACGTTGCATAAATAAATTCATATTTAAAATAAATAGCTATTAAAAATAAAAACAACAATTAAAATATACTTTTACATGATAACAGAGTAGTTGTTTTAAAAAAAAAAAATTCAAAAACTACCTTCTAAACAACTATAGAAAAAGAGAATAAAAGAAACATTGTGAGAAATCCCTGCCCTCACCCGCCTCCACTCTGCTACCAAAAAAATTCCACTCAGAGGAGCAGTGGATATGTCACATTGTATGAAAGAAAATCATATGTGTTCTGCAACATTAATAGCTATTTAAAATTAAATCTACCCTTAAAATACACTCTTATATAACAACATAGTGATTTTTTTTTTTTAAAAATAAAGTGTGAAAACCCTTGCCCTCACCTACCTCCACTCCGCCACCAAATAAATGTCACTCAGAGGAGAAGTGGGATGTCACGTTGCATAAATAAATTCATATTTAAAGTAAATAGCTATTAAAAATAAAACAACAATTAAAATATACTTTTACATGATAACAGAGTAGTAGTTTTAAAAAAATACAAATTTCAAAAACTACCTTCTAAACAACTATAGAAAAAGAGAAAAAAGAAACATTGTGACAAATCCCTGTCCTCACCCACCTCCACTCCACTCCGCCACCAAAAAAATTCCACTCAGAGGAGCAGTGGATATGTCACATTGTATGAAAGAAAATCATATGTGTTCTGCAACGTTAATAGCTATTTAAAATGAAATCTACCCTTAAAATACACTCTTATATAACAACATAGTGATTATTATTTTTTTCAAAAAGTCACAAACTATCTTCTAAACAACTTAAAAAAAGAAAAAAAAGTGTCACAAACCCCTGCCCTCACCCACCTCCACGCCACTCCGCCACCAAATAAATGCCACTAAGAGGAGCAGTGGGATGTCACTTTACATAAATAAATTCATATAAGTTATTTAAAGTAAATAGCTTTTAAAAATAAAAACAACCATTAAAATATACGTTTACTATATTAACAGAATAGTTGTTTTAAAAAAAACAAAAGTCAAAGACTACCTTCTAAACAACTATAGAAAAAGAGAAAAAAAGAAACATTGTGACAAATCCCTGCCCTCACCCGCCTCCACTCCACTCCACTCCGCCACCAAAAAAATTCCACTAAGAGGAGCAGTGGATATGTCACATTGTATGAAAGAAAATCATGTGTGTTCTGCAACGTTAATAGCTATTTAAAATTAAATCTACCCTTAAAATACACTCTTATATAACAACATAGTGATTATTATTTTTTTTAAAAAGTCTCAAACTGCCTTCTAAACGACTTAAAAAAAGAAGAAAAATAAAGTGTGACAAACCCCTGCCCTCAGCTACCTCCACTCCGCCACCAAATAAATGCCACTCAGAGGAGCAGTGGGATGTCATGTTGCATAAATAAATTCATATTAAAAGTAAATAGCTATTAAAAATAAAAACAAGAATTAAAATATACTTTTACATGATAACAGAGTAGTTGTTTGAAAAAAACAAAAATTTCAAAAACTACCTTCTAAACAACTATAGAAAAAGAGAAAAAAAGAAACATTGTGACAAATCCCTGCCCTCACCCGCCTCCACTCCACTCCGCCACCAAAAAAATTCCACTCAGAGGAGCAGTTGATATGTCACATTGTATGAAAGAAAATCATATGTGTTCTGCAACGTTAATAGCTATTTAAAATCTACCCTTAAAATACACTCTTATATAACAACATAGTGATTATTTTTTTTTCAAAAAGTCACAAACTACCTTCTAAACAACTTAAAAAAAGAAAAAAATGTGTCACAAACACCTGCCCTCACCCACCTCCACGCCACTCCGCCACCAAGTAAATGCCACTCAGAGGAGAAGTGGGATGTCACTTTACATAAATAAATTCATATAAGTTATTCAAAGTAAATAGCTATTAAAAATAAAAACAAACATTAAAATATATGTTTACCATATTAACAGAGTAGTTGTTTTAAAAAAAAAAATTAAAAAAAAATTACCTTCTAAACAACTATAGAAAAAGAGAAAAAAAGAAACATTCTGACAAATCCCTGCCCTCACCCGCCTCCACTCCACTCCGCCACCAAAAAAATTCCACTCAGAGGAGCAGTGGATATGTCACATTGTATGAAAGAAAATCATATGTGTTCTGCCACATTAATAGCTATTTAAAATGAAATCTACCATTAAAATACACTCTTATATAACAACATAGTGATTATTTTTTTTTTTAAAAGTCTCAAACTACCTTCTAAACAACTAAAAAAAAAGAAAAATAAAGTGTGACAAACTACTGCCCTCACCTACCTCCACTCCGCCAACAAAAAAATTCCACTCAGAGGAGCAGTGGATATGTCACATTGTATGAAAGAAAATCATATGCGTTCTGCAACGTTAATAGCTATTTAAAATGAAATCTACCCTTAAAATACACTCATATATAACAACATAGTGATTTTTTTTTTTTTCAAAAAGTCACAAACTACCTTCTAAACAACTTAAAAAAAGAAAAAAAAGGGTCACAAACCCCTGCCCTCACCCACCTCCACGCCACTCCGCCACCAAATAAATGCCACCCAGAGGAGCATTGGGATGTCACTTTACATAAATAAATTCATATAAGTTATTTAAAGTAAATAGCTATTAAAAATAAAAACAACCATTAAAATATACAATTACCATATTAACAGAGTAGTTGTTTTAAAAAAAACTAAAGTCAAAAACTACCTTCTAAACAACTATAGAAAAAGAGAAAAAAGAAACATTGTGACAAATCCCTGTCCTCACCCACCTCCACTCCACTCCGCCACCAAAAAAATTCCACTCAGAGGAGCAGTGGATAATGTCACATTGTATGAAAGAAAATCATATGTGTTCTGCAACGTTAATAGCTATTTAAAATGAAATCTACCCTTAAAATACACTCTTATATAACAACATAGTGATTATTATTTTTTTTTTAAAAAAAAGTCTCAAACTACCTTCTAAACAACTAAAAAAACAGAAAAATAAAGTGTGACACACCCCTGCCCTCACTTACCTCCAACTCGGCCACCAAATAAATGCCACTCAGAGGAGCAGTGGGATGTAACGTTGCATAAATAAATTCATATTTAAAGTAAATAGCTATTAAAAATAAAAACAACAATTAAATATATTTTTACATGATAACAGAGTAGTTGTTTGAAAAAAAAATTCAAATACTACCTTCTAAACAACTATAGAAAAAGAGAAAAGAAACATTTAACAAATCCCTGCCCTCACCCGCCTCCACTCCTCTCCGCCACCAAAAAAATTCCACTCAGAGGAGCAGTTGATATGTCACATTGTATGAAAGAAAATCATATGTGTTCTGCAACGTTAATAGCTATTTAAAATCTACCCTTAAAATACACTCTTATATAACAACATAGTGATTATTTTTTTTTTCAAAAAGTCACAAACTAACTTCTAAACAACTTAAAAAAAGAAAAAAAAGTGTCACAAACAATTGCCCTCACCCACCTCCACGCCACTCCGCCACCAAATAAATGCCACTCAGAGGAGAAGTGGGATGTCACTTTACATAAATAAATTCATATAAGTTATTCAAAGTAAATAGCTATTAAAAATAAAAACAAACATTAAAATATATGTTTACCATATTAACAGAGTAGTTGTTTTAAAAAAAAAAAATTTAAAAAAATTACCTTCTAAACAACTATAGAAAAAGAGAAAAAAAGAAACATTCTGACAAATCCCTGCCCTCACCCGCCTCCACTCCACTCCGCCACCAAAAATTGAAACTCAGAGGAGCAGTGGATATGTCACATTGTATGAAAGAAATCATATGTGTTCGGCAACGTTAATAGCTATTTAAAATTAAATCTACCATTAAAATACACTCTTATATAACAACATAGTGATTATTTTTTTAAAAAAAGTCTCAAATTACCTTCTAAACAACTAAAAAAAAAAAAAGAAAAATAAAATGTGACACACCCCTGCACTCACCTACCTCCACTCCGCCATCAAATAAATGCCACTCAGAGGAGCAGTGGGATGTCACGTTGCATAAATAAATTCATATTTAAAATAAATAGCTATTAAAAATAAAAACAACAATTAAAATATACTTTTACATGATAACAGAGTATTTGTTTTAAAAAAAAAAAATTCAAAAACTACCTTCTCTAACAACATAGTGATTTTTTTTTTTTTTTTTAATTCTCAAACTACCTTCTAAACAACTAAAAAAAAAGAAAAATAAAGTGTGACAAACCCCTGCCCTCACCTACCTCCACTCCAACACCAAATAAATGCCACTCAGAGGAGCAGTGGGATGTCACGTTGCATAAATAAATTCATATTTAAAATAAATAGCTATTAAAAATAAAAACAACAATTAAAATATACTTTTACATGATAACAGAGTAGTTGTTTTAAAAAAAAAAAATTCAAAAACTACCTTCTAAACAACTATAGAAAAAGAGAATAAAAGAAACATTGTGAGAAATCCCTGCCCTCACCCGCCTCCACTCTGCTACCAAAAAAATTCCACTCAGAGGAGCAGTGGATATGTCACATTGTATGAAAGAAAATCATATGTGTTCTGCAACGTTAATAGCTATTTAAAATTAAATCTACCCTTAAAATACACTCTTATATAACAACATAGTGATTTTTTTTTTTTAAAAATAAAGTGTGAAAACCCTTGCCCTCACCTACCTCCACTCCGCCACCAAATAAATGTCACTCAGAGGAGAAGTGGGATGTCACGTTGCATAAATAAATTCATATTTAAAGTAAATAGCTATTAAAAATAAAACAACAATTAAAATATACTTTTACATGATAACAGAGTAGTAGTTTTAAAAAAATACAAATTTCAAAAACTACCTTCTAAACAACTATAGAAAAAGAGAAAAAAGAAACATTGTGACAAATCCCTGTCCTCACCCACCTCCACTCCACTCCGCCACCAAAAAAATTCCACTCAGAGGAGCAGTGGATATGTCACATTGTATGAAAGAAAATCATATGTGTTCTGCAACGTTAATAGCTATTTAAAATGAAATCTACCCTTAAAATACACTCTTATATAACAACATAGTGATTATTATTTTTTTCAAAAAGTCACAAACTATCTTCTAAACAACTTAAAAAAAGAAAAAAAAGTGTCACAAACCCCTGCCCTCACCCACCTCCACGCCACTCCGCCACCAAATAAATGCCACTAAGAGGAGCAGTGGGATGTCACTTTACATAAATAAATTCATATAAGTTATTTAAAGTAAATAGCTTTTAAAAATAAAAACAACCATTAAAATATACGTTTACTATATTAACAGAATACTGTAGTTGTTTTAAAAAAAACAAAAGTCAAAGACTACCTTCTAAACAACTATAGAAAAAGAGAAAAAAAGAAACATTGTGACAAATCCCTGCCCTCACCCGCCTCTACTCCACTCCACTCCGCCACCAACAAAAATTCCACTAAGAGGAGCAGTGGATATGTCACATTGTATGAAAGAAAATCATGTGTGTTCTGCAACGTTAATAGCTATTTAAAATTAAATCTACCCTTAAAATACACTCTTATATAACAACATAGTGATTATTATTTTTTTTAAAAAGTCTCAAACTGCCTTCTAAACGACTTAAAAAAAGAAGAAAAATAAAGTGTGACAAACCCCTGCCCTCAGCTACCTCCACTCCGCCACCAAATAAATGCCACTCAGAGGAGCAGTGGGATGTCATGTTGCATAAATAAATTCATATTAAAAGTAAATAGCTATTAAAAATAAAAACAACAATTAAAATATACTTTTACATGATAACAGAGTAGTTGTTTTTTTAAAAAAAAAAAATTCAAAAACTACCTTCTAAACAACTATAGAAAAAGAGAAAAAAAGAAACATTGTGACAAAACCCTGCCCTCACCTGCCTCCAATCCACTCCGCCACTAAAAAAATTCCACTTAGAGGAGCAGTGGATATGTCACATTGTATGAAAGAAAATCATATGCGTTCTGCAACGTTAATAGCTATTTAAAATGAAATCTACCCTTAAAATACACTCTTATATAACAACATAGTGATTATTTTTTTTTTTTTTAAAGTCTCAAACTACCTTCTAAATAACTAAAAAAAAAGAAAAATTAAGTGTGACACACCCCTGCCCTCACCTACCTCCACTCCGCCACCAAATAAATGCCACTCAGAGGAGCAGTGGGATGTCACGTTGCATAAATAAATTCATATTTAAAGTAAATAGCTATTAAAAATAAAAACAAGAATTAAAATATACTTTTACATGATAACAGAGTAGTTGTTTGAAAAAAACAAAAATTTCAAAAACTACCTTCTAAACAACTATAGAAAAAGAGAAAAAAAGAAACATTGTGACAAATCCCTGCCCTCACCCGCCTCCACTCCACTCCGCCACCAAAAAAATTCCACTCAGAGGAGCAGTGGATATGTCACATTGTATGAAAGAAAATCATATGCGTTCTGCAACGTTAATAGCTATTTAAAATGAAATCTACCCTTAAAATACACTCTTATATAACAACATAGTGATTATTATTTTTTTTTTTAAAAGTCTCAAACTACCTTCTAAACAACTAAAAAAAATGAAAAATAAAGTGTGACACACCCCTGCCCTCACCTACCTCCACTCCGCCACCAAATAAATGCCACTCAGAGGAGCAGTGGGATTTCACGTTGCATAAATAAATTCATATTTAAAGTAAATAGCTATTAAAAATAAAAACAACAATTAAATATATTTTTACATGATAACAGAGTAGTTGTTTGAAAAAAAAAATTCAAAAACTACCTTCTAAACAACTATAGAAAAAGAGAAAAGAAACATTTAACAAATCCCTGCCCTCACCCGCCTCCACTCCTCTCCGCCACCAAAAAAATTCCACTCAGAGGAGCAGTTGATATGTCACATTGTATGAAAGAAAATCATATGTGTTCTGCAACGTTAATAGTTATTTAAAATCTACCCTTAAAATACACTCTTATATAACAACATAGTGATTATTTTTTTTTCAAAAAGTCACAAACTACCTTCTAAACAACTTAAAAAAAGAAAAAAAAGTGTCACAAACACCTGCCCTCACCCACCTCCACGCCACTCCACCACCAAATAAATGCCACTCAGAGGAGAAGTGGGATGTCACTTTACATAAATAAATTCATATAAGTTATTCAAAGTAAATAGCTATTAAAAATAAAAACAAACATTAAAATATATGTTTACCATATTAACAGAGTAGTTGTTTTAAAAAAAAATTTTTTTAAAAAATTACCTTCTAAACAACTATAGAAAAAGAGAAAAAAAGAAACATTCTGACAAATCCCTGCCCTCACCCGCCTCCACTCCACTCCGCCACCAAAAAAATTCCACTCAGAGGAGCAGTGGATATGTCACATTGTATGAAAGAAAATCATATGCGTTCTGCAACGTTAATAGCTATTTAAAATGAAATCTACCCTTAAAATACACTCATATATAACAACATAGTGATTTTTTTTTTTTTTCAAAAAGTCACAAACTACCTTCTAAATAACTTAAAAAAAGAAAAAAAAGGGTCACAAACCCCTGCCCTCACCCACCTCCACGCCACTCCGCCACCAAATAAATGCCACCCAGAGGAGCATTGGGATGTCACTTTACATAAATAAATTCATATAAGTTATTTAAAGTAAATAGCTATTAAAAATAAAAACAACCATAAAAATATACAATTACCATATTAACAGAGTAGTTGTTTTAAAAAAAACTAAAGTCAAAAACTACCTTCTAAACAACTATAGAAAAAGAGAAAAAAGAAACATTGTGACAAATCCCTGTCCTCACCCACCTCCACTCCACTCCGCCACCAAAAAAATTCCACTCAGAGGAGCAGTGGATATGTCACATTGTATGAAAGAAAATCATATGCGTTCTGCAACGTTAATAGCTATTTAAAATGAAATCTACCCTTAAAATACACTCTTATATAACAACATAGTGATTATTATTATTTTTTTTAAAGTCTCAAACTACCTTCTAAACAACTAAAAAAAAAAGAAAAATTAAGTGTGACACACCCCTGCCCTCACCTACCTCCACTCCGCCACCAAATAAATGCCACTCAGAGGAGCAGTGGGATGTCACGTTGCATAAATAAATTCATATTTAAAGTAAATAGCTATTAAAAATAAAAACAAGAATTAAAATATACTTTTACATGATAACAGAGTAGTTGTTTGAAAAAAACAAAAATTTCAAAAACTACCTTCTAAACAACTATAGAAAAAGAGAAAAAAAGAAACATTGTGACAAATCCCTGCCCTCACCCGCCTCCACTCCACTCCGCCACCAAAAAAATTCCACTCAGAGGAGCAGTTGATATGTCACATTGTATGAAAGAAAATCATATGTGTTCTGCAACGTTAATAGCTATTTAAAATCTACCCTTAAAATACACTCTTATATAACAACATAGTGATTATTTTTTTTTTCAAAAAGTCACAAACTACCTTCTAAACAACTTAAAAAAAGAAAAAAATGTGTCACAAACACCTGCCCTCACCCACCTCCACGCCACTCCGCCACCAAGTAAATGCCACTCAGAGGAGAAGTGGGATGTCACTTTACATAAATAAATTCATATAAGTTATTCAAAGTAAATAGCTATTAAAAATAAAAACAAACATTAAAATATATGTTTACCATATTAACAGAGTAGTTGTTTTAAAAAAAAATTTTTAAAAAAAATTACCTTCTAAACAACTATAGAAAAAGAGAAAAAAAGAAACATTCTGACAAATCCCTGCCCTCACCCGCCTCCACTCCACTCCGCCACCAAAAAAATTCCACTCAGAGGAGCAGTGGATATGTCACATTGTATGAAAGAAAATCCTGCAACGTTAAAAGCTATTTAAAATGAAATCTACCCTTAAAATACACTCATATATAACAACATAGTGATTATTTTTTTTTTCAAAAAGTCACAAACTACCTTCTAAACAACTTAAAAAAAGAAAAAAAGGGTCACAAACCCCTGCCCTCACCCACCTCCACGCCACTCCGCCACCAAATAAATGCCACCCAGAGGAGCATTGGGATGTCACTTTACATAAATAAATTCATATAAGTTATTTAAAGTAAATAGCTATTAAAAATAAAAACAACCATTAAAATATACAATTACCATATTAACAGAGTAGTTGTTTTAAAAAAAACTAAAGTAAAAAACTACCTTCTAAACAACTATAGAAAAAGAGAAAAAAGAAACATTGTGACAAATCCCTGTCCTCACCCACCTCCACTCCACTCCGCCACCAAAAAAATTCCACTCAGAGGAGCAGTGGATAATGTCACATTGTATGAAAGAAAATCATATGTGTTCTGCAACGTTAATAGCTATTTAAAATGAAATCTACCCCCAAAATACACTCTTATATAACAACATAGTGATTATTATTTTTTTTTTTTAAAAAGTCTCAAACTACCTTCTAAACAACTAAAAAAAAAGAAAAATAAAGTGTGACACACCCCTGCCCTCACTTACCTCCAACTCGGCCACCAAATAAATGCCACTCAGAGGAGCAGTGGGATGTAACGTTGCATAAATAAATTCATATTTAAAGTAAATAGCTATTAAAAATAAAAACAACAATTAAATATATTTTTACATGATAACAGAGTAGTTGTTTGAAAAAAAAATTCAAATACTACCTTCTAAACAACTATAGAAAAAGAGAAAAGAAACATTGTGACAAATCCCTGCCCTCACCCGCCTCCACTCCTCTCCGCCACCAAAAAAATTCCACTCAGAGGAGCAGTTGATATGTCACATTGTATGAAAGAAAATCATATGTGTTCTGCAACGTTAATAGCTATTTAAAATCTACCCTTAAAATACACTCTTATATAACAACATAGTGATTATTTTTTTTTTCAAAAAGTCACAAACTACCTTCTAAACAACTTAAAAAAAAGAAAAAAAAGTGTCACAAACACCTGCCCTCACCCACCTCCACGCCACTCCGCCACCAAATAAATGCCACTCAGAGGAGAAGTGGGATGTCACTTTACATAAATAAATTCATATAAGTTATTCAAAGTAAATAGCTATTAAAAATAAAAACAAACATTAAAATATATGTTTACCATATTAACAGAGTAGTTGTTTTAAAAAAAAAATTTTTAAAAAAATTACCTTCTAAACAACTATAGAAAAAGATAAAAAAAGAAACATTCTGACAAATCCCTGCCCTCACCCGCCTCCACTCCACTCCGCCACCAAAAAAATTCCACTCAGAGGATTAGTGGATATGTCACATTGTATGAAAGAAAATCATATGTGCTCTGCAACGTTAATAGCTATATAAAATGAAATCTACCATTAAAATACACTCTTATATAACAACATAGTGATTATTTTTTTTAAAGTCTCAAACTACCTTCTAAACAACTTAAAAATAAGAAAAAAAAAAGTGTGACAAAACCCCTACCCTCACCCACCTCCACTCCGCCATCAAATAAATGCCACTCAGAGGAGAAGTGGGATGTCATGTTGCATAAATACATTTATAGAAGTTATTTAAAGTAAATAGCTATTAAAAATAAAAACAACAATTAAAATACACTTTTACATGATAACAGAGTAGTTGTTTTAAAAAAACAAATTTCAAAAACTACCTTCTAAACAACTATAGAAAAAAAGAAACATTGTGACAAATCCCTGCCCTCACCCGCCTCCACTCCACTCCGCCACCAAAAAAATTCCACTCAGAGGAGCAGTGGATATGTCACATTGTATGAAAGAAAATCATATGTGTTCTGCAACGTTAATAGCTATTTAAAATTAAATCTACCCTTAAAATATACTCTTATATAACAACATAGTGATTTTTTTTTTTTAAAGTCTCAAACTACCTTCTAAACAACTAAAAAAAATAAAATAAAATAAAGTGTGACGGGGGCGGAGCTTGGCCACGCAGGCAAATGGCCGCATTTTAGATCAGCTCCAAATCCATGAGATAGAGCAACAGTAAAAAATGGCCAAATAGACCCTAAAATTTAAAAATTAGAGCACAGGGGACATGAAGAACTATCCTGGCTAAATAATATATCCAAGCACACTCACCGCAGCAGTCATATACAAGATCCGTACCAGCACAGAGACTGTGGGCCTGATCGGCGCTTACCGGTGCACCGCTACCCTATAACACAGCTGCGCAATAGCCCTCACGCTCAGGACCTAATACAGCAGCTAGAGACCTGAAGCACTGTAACAGAAACGCCATACAGAGAGATAAGAAGTGCCGGGGATGAGAGATGAGAGATCGCGCTATAAGCGCAAATAAGGTTGGTGAAAGTTGCGATATATATTTACTCCCCCTCCTAACACACAGACACGCATAGTCCGCCATACCAGTAAACAGACAGGAGGCACAGGACATAGAGAGGAGGCGCAGACACCCGATATCACACAGCTGCCCCAAAATAAAACCGGACCTCTCACCTTTACAAGGCATTACTCAGACAATGCCGGGAGGCGCATGATAAGGCCTGCACAAGCACAAGCACTACAGGGAGTACACAGTGAGGATAGGGCCCTGAGAGGAGGACGTATAAGCACAGAACTGCAGGGGTCAATCGATACCTGTTGAGAACCCTGCAAAAAGAAAGAAAGGGGAAAAAAAAAAAAAAAATAATAAGAAAAAAAACGGCTAAGCATTGCTAGCAAGAATTCAGCTACATTGGAATCTAACTTATAATCACTTTTTAAGAACAACTCCTAGCTTAAACTGCCTAAATATCACATGGTGGGGAATGCCTATAAAAAAGCACCACAAAGCTGAGAAAAAAACAACCCAAAAACCTCTAAATAAATTTTTAAAACCCATTGAACTCCACGTGGAGTTAGACAGAAATACCATGGAGGGATCACACTCTAAGACCCCTGCATTGAACGAGCAGGAAGATACTCAAATGCAAGCTGCTGTTACTAAAAGAGACCTATTACATCTTTCTTCTAAAGAAGACATACAAAATGTGCTGCAGGAAATGCGAAGTTTATTCCAGGACTTGCGCAAAGACATTAGTTCTCTAGAGTGCAGAGTAACAGCAGTAGAAGAGGCACAGACATCCACAGAAACTAAAGTTCAAACTAACGCTGCTGAAATACAAGATCACACAGCAATTATACAATCCCTATCAGACAAAGGACTTGGACAATAGGGTACGCCGTAACAATATAAGGGTTAGAGGAGTCCCTGAATCAGTACACCCCCCCGCCATCGAAGGATATTTACAGAGCTTATTTCGCACAGTAAAAGGGACACCGACCTCAGCGGAGATCCCAATAGAACGAGCTCACAGAGCGTTGAGGCCCAAACCCCCTCCTAGGGCTCCCCCTCGGGACATAATAATTAAATTCCTTAACTATAAGGACAAAGAGGAGCTCCTGCGCTGCGCAAGGTCCAAAAATACTATCCAACATGCAGGCACAGAGCTACAACTGTTTACAGATCTATCGCCAGCCACACTACAAAAGAGGCGCGAGTTAGCTCATGTCACAACGCAACTAAGAAACCGCAAAATCCAATATCGCTGGGGGTTCCCGGTATCACTAATAGTCACGCACCACAATAAAACCCTGATTTACAGGCCAGGCTCAGACCTACAAGCCTTTCTGGCGGACATAGATTATATAACCCCGCAACCGTCTGAAAAGAACAACCATGGAAAAGAACCAGGAGAATCATCCAGGACAACTGACAACAAGAGGAACTGATAGAAACTGTATTAGTACAGACTATTTTTCACTTTAAAGGAACCTGACTTAGGATAACAGGTATCACAGGAATGGCCTTTGTGAGACCATGCAATCTACAAATCTAATAGAAACTTGGTACGACCTACCCCAAGAAGACTGATGGTCCACACGCCCAATTACACTAATAGATTCTATGGACACTGGACTGCAGGTATAAGATTATGTATCAATCCTGAGAGCTATATTTAGAAACCAGTGTCCCATGGCACAAAGCGGTGTTTATTGCTCGCCTGAGTCTGGTATCCTGGTTCCCGATGAATGCTGACACAGGAAGCACAGCAACAACCAATAAAAAGCACCCTTAATGCATGACTTTACCTATAATGCTAACTTAGTCAAACTTCTTAATTAAAAGCACATGTGACTAATGATAACATAACCAGATGTAAAGATGTTGTTGAAACTGTTGATGTATGTTATTTATAACCTGTTTAATTGTTTCTACTTAGTTAGTCAAAAATACTTGGTTTTTGTTGGAGTTCAGGCCCAGATTAAAGATCCTACAAGCGGAATGGTGAGTACAATTACTTACCCAAACCTGATATATGTTTCTGCAAGCCATAAAAATTAAGTGGGACTCCCCTGCTGATGCAAAATCAGAAACATAATTGATGTGAGCTGCCCCTTCTGCTCCTTGTTAAGTTAATAATGACACCCCCACCCTGAACAACTAGGTCTGAAGGGCCCCATAGATACTCAAGACCGCCATTCAGGGGTCTTGGAAACTGTTATAGTATTATATGTTGCTTATTCTCATGGATTATTTCCCTTTGAGTTATTTACAAGTCTACTGTAATTTATAGATTATTATTTTGATCCCCTTTTCCCTTAACACTGTCTTTTTGAATTGTTTGATTTATAATTGTATAATCACTATTGTCATACTTAACTGCACAACTAGTGTAAAAATTATTTAACATATATAACAATAGCTAGTTGTCTGAGGAATCAAGCGATAATTCAGAATCTGATTTTTGTTAATCCCTAAAAAAAAAGGTTTTTTTTTTTTTTTGTTTTTGTTTTTTTTTCTATTCCCCCTCCCCTTACCATCCCAGCTACCTATTTCCCCCTCACACCACACACGACACAATGAGTACCCATAACAGCAAATTTCAAACACACAACCTTAACTTTACCACGATCAATGCTAAGGGCCTAAATAGCCCGGGGAAGAGGTCCATAGCCTTTAGAGAACTAAAAAAGTTACATAGTCATGTCATATTTCTGCAGGAAACGCACTTTTTAAAAGGCAAAGAACCCAAGTGGCACAACACACAATACCCCACTGCCTATTTAGCATCTGGCTCCTCAAAAAAATGCGGAGTCGGAATCCTGATTCATCACTCGATCCCCTTCAAACACACTCATACAGAAAGAGATCCAGAAGGACGTTTCATAATACTGACGGGCACGCTCTACGAGCACCCAATCACCCTTGCTTCAATATATGCCCCAAACAGCAATCAACACCTATTCCTTAAAAGGTTCTCTAAGTCGCTGCTGGACTTTGCGAAAGGCCCAGTCTTTGTAGCAGGCGACATAAACATACCTCTAGACCCACAACAAGACACATCCAATGGCACCTCCAGTATTAACAAGACAACACTAAAATCGGTGAAGGCAACATTAGCAAACTTGCTCCTACACGATACCTGGCGCATAGCACACCCTACATCCAAAGATTTCACCTATTATTCGCCCCCCTGCACCAAATATTCACGCATAGACTATATATTCACAGACACGGTGGGACTGGATATGGTGGGAGAATGCAGAATAGGGCATATAACCTGGTCTGATCACGCACCTGTCACTTCGGAAATTTTTTGGCCAGACTTACCCCCAACATCTTATATCTGGAGATTGGATGACACCCTTTTGGACAAGCCCCTAATTAAAATAGATCTACAAAAATCACTAACTGACTACTTTCTACATAACACACCAAAACACACCTCACTACCAATCATGTGGGACGCTCATAAATGCGTAATTAGAGGAGAATTCCTAAAACATACAACCAGATTGCGCAAGCAGTACAGAGCAAAACACAAATCACTGCTAGACTTAGTTGCGACCCTGGAAGCAAAGCATAAGCAAAACACGGCAGATAGCGAGGTTAAACAACACCTTCAAAGCGCCAGATCAGAACTCAACCAGCACCTCGCAGATGCATACCAAAGCAAGATGCTCTCCATTAAACAACAATACCATGAAAATGGCAACAAACCAGGAAGGCTATTGGCCCGTTCTATTAAGAGACAGCAACTTCGCTCACACATTTATAGTATTACAGACAAAGAGGGTGCTAAAATAAAAAGCAATAAACAAATAGCTAACGCATTTAACCAATATTACAAGGCCCTATACAACATTACCGAGAGGCCCGACACTCACACACAAACCCTAAACAGAAAGAGATCTATAGACGCCTACCTGTCGTCCCTAGACCTACCATGTCTTTCAAAAGAAGACGCTGACACACTAGACTTACCCATATCCCAAGAAGAGTTGTCACTAGCGATTAAGGATCTCCCAAACGGCAAGAGCCCAGGTCCAGATGGGCTCTCGATCAAATACTACAAAACTTTTTTTAGCATCCTAGCCCCTAAAATGCTCCAACTCTTCAACAACCTAATCAAAGATCCACAACTTTCCCGCCCAATGCTTGAAGCCTATATATCGGTAATCCCAAAGCCGGGTAAACCTCACACTGCTCCTGAACACTTCAGGCCTATATCACTTTTAAATACTGATATTAAGATCCTGGCCAAAATACTCTCGCTGCGTCTAAATAAATACTTGCCGGCCCTGGTCTCCACAGACCAAGTGGGCTTCGTCCCAGGAAGGGAGGCTAGGGACAATACTTGTAAGGTAGTACAGCTCATAGAGCACGCACGCAATGAGAAGGTACCAATGGTACTATTCTCAACCGACGCAGAGAAGGCCTTCGACCGCGTCGATTGGCTCTTCCTGCGTCGGGTTATGAAGGCTATGAAATTTGGAGATGTGTTTACGAACCTGGTGTTCTCTTTGTATTCCGATCCGAATGCAAGAGTGAGGGTGAATGGAACCCTTTCAGATGCTTTTAGTATCACAAACGGGACGAGACAAGGTTGCCCCCTTTCCCCACTTTTGTTTGCCCTATCAATTGAAGCACTAGCACAAAGAATTCGAAATAATCCTAACATCACTGGAGTCGTAATAAAAGATAGCGAATATAAACAAGCGTTATACGCTGATGATATACTATACACCCTCACCAACATCGAGGTCTCTCTCCCAAATCTTTTAGAAGACCTTACAACATACGGTTCCCTCTCTAACTTTCATCTAAACATCACGAAATCGGAAATCCTCAATATAACGGCGCCACAAGCGCAGCTATCACACTTATGCGAAACCTACCACATACCTATAGCTACCTCCCAACTAAAATACTTGGGAGTCCTTCTCACTAAGGACCCCCATGACCTCTTTAAATCAAATTACCTTAAACTGAAAAATGAAATAACTAGAGATCTCTCCTCATGGAAGAATAAACCCCTATCGTGGCTAGGTAAAATTGGAGTCATAAAAATGAACATCCTGCCACGTATATTATATATACTACAAACACTCCCAATCTCCATCCCTAAAAACTTCCTCCCACAGCTACAAAAAATACTTGAACAATTCATATGGAATAATATAAAACCCCGAGTTCCAAGAAAAACACTTTACATGACTAGAGATAAAGGAGGTTTAGGCTTCCCAGAACTGGCATCCTACAGACAGGCCATTTTCCTACAAAGAGTTGTGGAATGGGCCCATAATTACAACCACAAAGCATGGGTGAAACTTGATGGCCAGCTCCTTGGTCTCAATAATGTAAGTGTCCTAGCATTCACACTGCCAACAAATCGCCCGAAAATCACCAATAATTATACTATCATAGCAGAAACTCTAAGAATATGGGACAAGACAGTCAACACTAACACATATATCTCATCAAAACATTCACCGCTCATACCTATTATCGAAAACCCAGATCTCCCATACTGTCAGCTGGGAACACAAATGAGTAAGCCCTACAGCCTTCGTGAAGGCTCCTTACATTTTGCAATGGCGGGCGGGAAACTACTACCCCAACAAGATATGATAGAAAAATATGGTACAATTTTTCACTCTTGGCTGAGATACAACCAACTCCAACATTTCTTAACACACCACAAGAATAAAGAGAACTTCATGAGAGCCCTGACTACATTTGAAACACTATGCACGACAAACAAACCAATACGGAGATTGATCTCATTGATATATAAACTTCTATCAGCACCCCCTGGCTCAGCTCTCCCCTCATACACAAAGGCATGGGAAAGGGACCTAGGCAGAGACATTGACGAGGACACATGGCTTAAGTCTTTTAAATTAACTAAGCGCTCATCCATCTCCGCTAATGTTCAGGAAATTCATTTAAAACTCACTAATAGATGGTACTTAACACCAACAAGACTACACAGATGTTACCAGACAGCCAGCCCCATGTGCTGGAGAGACTGTGGAGAACATGGTACACTCTTGCACATCTGGTGGGAGTGCCCAAAAATAAAAGACTACTGGGACAGAGTGCTTAACATTATGTCAGACAGATTGCAAATAACCATACCAAACACGCCTGAGGCGACCCTTCTGTTTCATTTACCAGAAGTAAAAACACAACATACGCAAGCTCTGATGCTTATAATGCTCACAGGAGCTAAAAAATTAATACCGAGGAAATGGAAGTCGGGAATTGTCCCGTCACTTGAGGAGTGGAGTCACACAGTAGATGAGCTACTCATATTAGAGAGATTCCACTACTTTAAAGTCAAACAAATAGAGATACACGAAATGATGCAGGCCACGTGGAGAGGCACTGGTCTCTGAGCAAAATAGATCTAGCAAAAGCAAATTCAAAACACACTTCCCAACCTTCCCTCCCCTTCCCTCCCCTATCCCTCCAACACACATGAACCCACCCCCCCCTTTTTTTTTTTTTTTTTTTTTTTTCTGTAGTTATTTTAGGTAGATAAGTTAGGAAACTGTAAAAGGAGGAGAGTATTAGATAATAAAAAAAAAGGAAAAAAAATATAGCAGGCTTGGTAAGCAAAGATATTTAAAATACTATGCATGCATGGAGTTACAGATTATAATCAGATATATCCTTAAATAATGTATAGTAGAACACAATTGTTAAAACGCAAGCAAAGGATGTGTGTAATGATATGTCTTTTACTGTATGCACAATTTTTGTTTTCAATAAAGCTTGTTTCAAAAAAAAAAAAAAAAAAATAAAGTGTGACAAACCCCTGCCCTAACCCACCTCCACTACGCCACCAAATAAATGCCACTCAGAGGAGCAGTGGGATGTCACGTTGCATAAATAAATTCATATTTAAAGTAAATAGCTATTAAAAATAAAAACAACAATTAAAATATACTTTTACATGATAACAGAGTAGTTGTTTTAAAAAAAAAACTAATTTAAAAAACTACCTTCTAAACAACTATAGAAAAGGAGAAAAAAATAAATATTGTGACAAATCCCTGCCCTCACCCGCCCCCACTCCACTCTGCCACCAAAAAAATTCCACTCAGAGGAGCAGTGGATATGTCACATTGTATGAAAGAAAATCATATGTGTTCTGCAACGTTAATAGCTATTTAAAATGAAATCTACCCTTAAAATACACTCTTATATAACAACATAGTGATTTTTTTTCAAAAAGTCACAAACTACCTTCTAAACAACTTAAAAAAAGAAAAAAAAAGTGTCACAAATCCCTGCCCTCACCCACCTCCACGCCACTCCGCCACCAAATAAATGCCACTAAGAGGAGCAGTGGGATGTCACTTTACATAAATAAATTCATATAAGTTATTTAAAGTAAATAGCTATTAAAAATAAAAACAACCATTAAAATATATGTTTACCATATTAACAGAGTAGTTGTTTTAAAAAAAACAAAAGTCAAAAACTACCTTCTAAACAACTATAGAAAAAGAGAAAAAAAGAAACATTGTGACAAATCCCTGCCCTCACCCGCCTCCACTCCACTCCGCCACCAAAAATTGAAACTCAGAGGAGCAGTGGATATGTCACATTGTATGAAAGAAATCATATGTGTTCGGCAACGTTAATAGCTATTTAAAATTAAATCTACCATTAAAATACACTCTTATATAACAACATAGTGATTATTTTTTTAAAAAAAGTCTCAAATTACCTTCTAAACAACTAAAAAAAAAAAAAAGAAAAATAAAATGTGACACACCCCTGCACTCACCTACCTCCACTCCGCCATCAAATAAATGCCACTCAGAGGAGCAGTGGGATGTCACGTTGCATAAATACATTTATATAAGTTATTTAAAGTAAATAGCTATTAAAAATAAAAACAACAATTAAAATACACTTTTATATGATAACAGAGTAGTTGTTTTAAAAAAAAACAAATTTCAAAAACTACCTTCTATAACAACATAGTGATTTTTTTTTTTTTTTTAATTCTCAAACTACCTTCTAAACAACTAAAAAAAAAGAAAAATAAAGTGTGACAAACCCCTGCCCTCACCTACCTCCACTCCAACACCAAATAAATGCCACTCAGAGGAGCAGTGGGATGTCACGTTGCATAAATAAATTCATATTTAAAATAAATAGCTATTAAAAATAAAAACAACAATTAAAATATACTTTTACATGATAACAGAGTAGTTGTTTTAAAAAAAAAAAATTCAAAAACTACCTTCTAAACAACTATAGAAAAAGAGAATAAAAGAAACATTGTGAGAAATCCCTGCCCTCACCCGCCTCCACTCTGCTACCAAAAAAATTCCACTCAGAGGAGCAGTGGATATGTCACATTGTATGAAAGAAAATCATATGTGTTCTGCAACGTTAATAGCTATTTAAAATTAAATCTACCCTTAAAATACACTCTTATATAACAACATAGTGATTTTTTTTTTTTAAAAAAAGTCTCAAACTACCTTCTAAACAACTAAAAAAAAAAAGAAAAATAAAGTGTGAAAACCCTTGCCCTCACCTACCTCCACTCCGCCACCAAATAAATGTCACTCAGAGGAGAAGTGGGATGTCACGTTGCATAAATAAATTCATATTTAAAGTAAATAGCTATTAAAAATAAAACAACAATTAAAATATACTTTTACATGATAACAGAGTAGTAGTTTTAAAAAAATACAAATTTCAAAAACTACCTTCTAAACAACTATAGAAAAAGAGAAAAAAGAAACATTGTGACAAATCCCTGTCCTCACCCACCTCCACTCCACTCCGCCACCAAAAAAATTCCACTCAGAGGAGCAGTGGATATGTCACATTGTATGAAAGAAAATCATATGTGTTCTGCAACGTTAATAGCTATTTAAAATGAAATCTACCCTTAAAATACACTCTTATATAACAACATAGTGATTATTATTTTTTTCAAAAAGTCACAAACTATCTTCTAAACAACTTAAAAAAAGAAAAAAAAGTGTCACAAACCCCTGCCCTCACCCACCTCCACGCCACTCCGCCACCAAATAAATGCCACTAAGAGGAGCAGTGGGATGTCACTTTACATAAATAAATTCATATAAGTTATTTAAAGTAAATAGCTTTTAAAAATAAAAACAACCATTAAAATATACGTTTACTATATTAACAGAGTAGTTGTTTTAAAAAAAACAAAAGTCAAAGACTACCTTCTAAACAACTATAGAAAAAGAGAAAAAAAGAAACATTGTGACAAATCCCTGCCCTCACCCGCCTCCACTCCACTCCACTCCGCCACCAAAAAAATTCCACTAAGAGGAGCAGTGGATATGTCACATTGTATGAAAGAAAATCATGTGTGTTCTGCAACGTTAATAGCTATTTAAAATTAAATCTACCCTTAAAATACACTCTTATATAACAACATAGTGATTATTATTTTTTTTAAAAAGTCTCAAACTGCCTTCTAAACGACTTAAAAAAAAGAAGAAAAATAAAGTGTGACAAACCCCTGCCCTCAGCTACCTCCACTCCGCCACCAAATAAATGCCACTCAGAGGAGCAGTGGGATGTCATGTTGCATAAATAAATTCATATTAAAAGTAAATAGCTATTAAAAATAAAAACAACAATTAAAATATACTTTTACATGATAACAGAGTAGTTGTTTTTAAAAAAAAAAAAAATTCAAAAACTACCTTCTAAACAACTATAGAAAAAGAGAAAAAAAGAAACATTGTGACAAAACCCTGTCCTCACCTGCCTCCAATCCACTCCGCCACTAAAAAAAATCCACTTAGAGGAGCAGTGGATATGTCACATTGTATGAAAGAAAATCATATGCGTTCTGCAACGTTAATAGCTATTTAAAATGAAATCTACCCTTAAAATACACTCTTATATAACAACATAGTGATTATTATTTTTTTTTTTAAAGTCTCAAACTACCTTCTAAACAACTAAAAAAAAAGAAAAATTAAGTGTGACACACCCCTGCCCTCACCTACCTCCACTCCGCCACCAAATAAATGCCACTCAGAGGAGCAGTGGGATGTCACGTTGCATAAATAAATTCATATTTAAAGTAAATAGCTATTAAAAATAAAAACAAGAATTAAAATATACTTTTACATGATAACAGAGTAGTTGTTTGAAAAAAACAAAAATTTCAAAAACTACCTTCTAAACAACTATAGAAAAAGAGAAAAAAAGAAACATTGTGACAAATCCCTGCCCTCACCCGCCTCCACTCCACTCCGCCACCAAAAAAATTCCACTCAGAGGAGCAGTGGATATGTCACATTGTATGAAAGAAAATCATATGCGTTCTGCAACGTTAATAGCTATTTAAAATGAAATCTACCCTTAAAATACACTCTTATATAACAACATAGTGATTATTTTTTTTTTCAAAAAGTCACAAACTACCTTCTAAACAACTTAAAAAAAGAAAAAAAAGTGTCACAAACACCTGCCCTCACCCACCTCCACGCCACTCCACCACCAAATAAATGCCACTCAGAGGAGAAGTGGGATGTCACTTTACATAAATAAATTCATATAAGTTATTCAAAGTAAATAGCTATTAAAAATAAAAACAAACATTAAAATATATGTTTACCATATTAACAGAGTAGTTGTTTTAAAAAAAATTTTTTTTTAAAAATTACCTTCTAAACAACTATAGAAAAAGAGAAAAAAAGAAACATTCTGACAAATCCCTGCCCTCACCCGTCTCCACTCCACTCCGCCACCAAAAAAATTCCACTCAGAGGAGCAGTGGATATGTCACATTGTATGAAAGAAAATCATATGCGTTCTGCAACGTTAATAGCTATTTAAAATGAAATCTACCCTTAAAATACACTCATATATAACAACATAGTGATTTTTTTTTTTTTCAAAAAGTCACAAACTACCTTCTAAATAACTTAAAAAAAGAAAAAAAAGGGTCACAAACCCCTGCCCTCACCCACCTCCACGCCACTCCGCCACCAAATAAATGCCACCCAGAGGAGCATTGGGATGTCACTTTACATAAATAAATTCATATAAGTTATTTAAAGTAAATAGCTATTAAAAATAAAAACAACCATTAAAATATACAATTACCATATTAACAGAGTAGTTGTTTTAAAAAAAACTAAAGTCAAAAACTACCTTCTAAACAACTATAGAAAAAGAGAAAAAAGAAACATTGTGACAAATCCCTGTCCTCACCCACCTCCACTCCACTCCGCCACCAAAAAAATTCCACTCAGAGGAGCAGTGGATATGTCACATTGTATGAAAGAAAATCATATGCGTTCTGCAACGTTAATAGCTATTTAAAATGAAATCTACCCTTAAAATACACTCTTATATAACAACATAGTGATTATTATTATTTTTTTTAAAGTCTCAAACTACCTTCTAAACAACTAAAAAAAAAAGAAAAATTAAGTGTGACACACCCCTGCCCTCACCTACCTCCACTCCGCCACCAAATAAATGCCACTCAGAGGAGCAGTGGGATGTCACGTTGCATAAATAAATTCATATTTAAAGTAAATAGCTATTAAAAATAAAAACAAGAATTAAAATATACTTTTACATGATAACAGAGTAGTTGTTTGAAAAAAACAAAAATTTCAAAAACTACCTTCTAAACAACTATAGAAAAAGAGAAAAAAAGAAACATTGTGACAAATCCCTGCCCTCACCCGCCTCCACTCCACTCCGCCACCAAAAAAATTCCACTCAGAGGAGCAGTTGATATGTCACATTGTATGAAAGAAAATCATATGTGTTCTGCAACGTTAATAGCTATTTAAAATCTACCCTTAAAATACACTCTTATATAACAACATAGTGATTATTTTTTTTTTCAAAAAGTCACAAACTACCTTCTAAACAACTTAAAAAAAGAAAAAAATGTGTCACAAACACCTGCCCTCACCCACCTCCACGCCACTCCGCCACCAAGTAAATGCCACTCAGAGGAGAAGTGGGATGTCACTTTACATAAATAAATTCATATAAGTTATTCAAAGTAAATAGCTATTAAAAATAAAAACAAACATTAAAATATATGTTTACCATATTAACAGAGTAGTTGTTTTAAAAAAACATTTTTTAAAAAAATTACCTTCTAAACAACTATAGAAAAAGAGAAAAAAAGAAACATTCTGACAAATCCCTGCCCTCACCCGCCTCCACTCCACTCCGCCACCAAAAAAATTCCACTCAGAGGAGCAGTGGATATGTCACATTGTATGAAAGAAAATCATATGTGTTCTGCCACATTAATAGCTATTTAAAATGAAATCTACCATTAAAATACACTCTTATATAACAACATAGTGATTATTTTTTTTTTTAAAAGTCTCAAACTACCTTCTAAACAACTTAAAAAAAGAAAAATAAAGTGTGACAAACTACTGCCCTCACCTACCTCCACTCCGCCAACAAAAAAATTCCACTCAGAGGAGCAGTGGATATGTCACATTGTATGAAAGAAAATCATATGCGTTCTGCAACGTTAATAGCTATTTAAAATGAAATCTACCCTTAAAATACACTCATATATAACAACATAGTGATTATTTTTTTTTAAAAAAAGTCACAAACTACCTTCTAAACAACTTAAAAAAAGAAAAAAAGGGTCACAAACCCCTGCCCTCACCCACCTCCACGCCACTCCGCCACCAAATAAATGCCACCCAGAGGAGCATTGGGATGTCACTTTACATAAATAAATTCATATAAGTTATTTAAAGTAAATAGCTATTAAAAATAAAAACAACCATTAAAATATACAATTACCATATTAACAGAGTAGTTGTTTTAAAAAAAACTAAAGTAAAAAACTACCTTCTAAACAACTATAGAAAAAGAGAAAAAAGAAACATTGTGACAAATCCCTGTCCTCACCCACCTCCACTCCACTCCGCCACCAAAAAAATTCCACTCAGAGGAGCAGTGGATAATGTCACATTGTATGAAAGAAAATCATATGTGTTCTGCAACGTTAATAGCTATTTAAAATGAAATCTACCCTTAAAATACACTCTTATATAACAACATAGTGATTATTATTTTTTTTTTTAAAAAAGTCTAAAACTACCTTCTAAACAACTAAAAAAAAAGAAAAATAAAGTGTGACACACCCCTGCCCTCACTTACCTCCAACTCGGCCACCAAATAAATGCCACTCAGAGGAGCAGTGGGATGTAACGTTGCATAAATAAATTCATATTTAAAGTAAATAGCTATTAAAAATAAAAACAACAATTAAATATATTTTTACATGATAACAGAGTAGTTGTTTGAAAAAAAAAATTCAAATACTACCTTCTAAACAACTATAGAAAAAGAGAAAAGAAACATTTAACAAATCCCTGCCCTCACCCGCCTCCACTCCTCTCCGCCACCAAAAAAATTCCACTCAGAGGAGCAGTTGATATGTCACATTGTATGAAAGAAAATCATATGTGTTCTGCAACGTTAATAGCTATTTAAAATCTACCCTTAAAATACACTCTTATATAACAACATAGTGATTATTTTTTTTTCAAAAAGTCACAAACTACCTTCTAAACAACTTAAAAAAAGAAAAAAAAGTGTCACAAACACCTGCCCTCACCCACCTCCACGCCACTCCGCCACCAAATAAATGCCACTCAGAGGAGAAGTGGGATGTCACTTTACATAAATAAATTCATATAAGTTATTCAAAGTAAATAGCTATTAAAAATAAAAACAAACATTAAAATATATGTTTACCATATTAACAGAGTAGTTGTTTTAAAAAAATAAAATTTAAAAAAATTACCTTCTAAACAACTATAGAAAAAGAGAAAAAAAGAAACATTCTGACAAATCCCTGCCCTCACCCGCCTCCACTCCACTCCGCCACCAAAAAAATTCCACTCAGAGGATTAGTGGATATGTCACATTGTATGAAAGAAAATCATATGTGCTCTGCAACGTTAATAGCTATATAAAATGAAATCTACCATTAAAATACACTCTTATATAACAACATAGTGATTATTTTTTTTAAAGTCTCAAACTACCTTATAAACAACTTAAAAATAAGAAAAAAAAAAGTGTGACAAAACCCCTACCCTCACCCACCTCCACTCCGCCATCAAATAAATGCCACTCAGAGGAGAAGTGGGATGTCATGTTGCATAAATACATTTATAGAAGTTATTTAAAGTAAATAGCTATTAAAAATAAAAACAACAATTAAAATACACTTTTACATGATAACAGAGTAGTTGTTTTAAAAAAACAAATTTCAAAAACTACCTTCTAAACAACTATAGAAAAAAAGAAACATTGTGACAAATCCCTGCCCTCACCCGCCTCCACTCCACTCCGCCACCAAAAAAATTCCACTCAGAGGAGCAGTGGATATGTCACATTGTATGAAAGAAAATCATATGTGTTCTGCAACGTTAATAGCTATTTAAAATGAAATCTACCCTTAAAATATACTCTTATATAACAACATAGTGATTTTTTTTTTTAAAGTCTCAAACTACCTTCTAAACAACTAAAAAAATAAATAAAAATAAAGTGTGACAAACCCCTGCCCTAACCCACCTCCACTACGCCACCAAATAAATGCCACTCAGAGGAGCAGTGGGATGTCACGTTGCATAAATAAATTCATATTTAAAGTAAATAGCTATTAAAAATAAAAACAACAATTAAAATATACTTTTACATGATAACAGAGTAGTTGTTTTAAAAAAAAAACTAATTTAAAAAACTACCTTCTAAACAACTATAGAAAAGGAGAAAAAAATAAATATTGTGACAAATCCCTGCCCTCACCCGCCCCCACTCCACTCTGCCACCAAAAAAATTCCACTCAGAGGAGCAGTGGATATGTCACATTGTATGAAAGAAAATCATATGTGTTCTGCAACGTTAATAGCTATTTAAAATGAAATCTACCCTTAAAATACACTCTTATATAACAACATAGTGATTTTTTTTCAAAAAGTCACAAACTACCTTCTAAACAACTTAAAAAAAGAAAAAAAAAGTGTCACAAATCCCTGCCCTCACCCACCTCCACGCCACTCCGCCACCAAATAAATGCCACTAAGAGGAGCAGTGGGATGTCACTTTACATAAATAAATTCATATAAGTTATTTAAAGTAAATAGCTATTAAAAATAAAAACAACCATTAAAATATACATTTACCATAATAACAGAGTAGTTGTTTTAAAAAAAACAAAAGTCAAAAACTACCTTCTAAACAACTATAGAAAAAGAGAAAAAAAGAAACATTGTGACAAATCCCTGTCCTCACCCGCCTCCACTCCACTCCAGGAGCAGTGGTTATGTCACATTGTATGAAAGAAAATCATAAGAGTTCTGCAACGTGAATAGCTGTTTAAAATGATAACAACAGTTAAAATATATCATTTTTAATTGTTAATTGTAATGTTACTATTATTTTTTTTATTATTTTAATTTTTATTGAGAATTAAATTATACAGTAACATTTATGCAGAAAATTTCATTATGAGAAATCTTAAACATTGTCTTGCATTTATATATATTAGGCTTTTTTTTAAAAGGTATAACTGCAGATCATCTTCAAATAAATAACAGTTGAAATTTGTAATAGACATAATAAAAAAGGGAAAACAAAGAAAAGAAAACAAATGTAAAAAAAAAATGTTTGTTGTGCAAGACAAATACATTTATAGAATGTGGGCAGTCTCCTGGGAGGTCTTTTTGCTGGTTATGTTGTGTGAGTAATTAGATAGATAAAGAATCATACTTGGATTAACTTGTAGTGCACTAGATTTATTCATGAATTGTAATATGTTTTATTGCTATATGTGCCGAAGGATGCAATGGCAATCCCGGCCCGGATCAATGTAGTGAGAAAGTCATTTATGGCGATCGTTCTCACAGCTGACCATATATCTATGTGGCCCACCATCAGCTGAAGGGCCTGA
Organism: Bombina bombina; assembly: GCF_027579735.1. Classification (NCBI taxonomy): domain Eukaryota; kingdom Metazoa; phylum Chordata; class Amphibia; order Anura; family Bombinatoridae; genus Bombina; species Bombina bombina. The sequence goes on along the minus strand of NC_069499.1, from coordinate 850,432,142 downwards.
GCAGTAGTTGGAGAGATGGGGTGTTGTCACAAAAATCCTTGTGGGTCTATCACATCCTCGCTGCAGCTGCTATCCTCGCAAGTTTTTGTATAATCGCTGTAGTTGCTCATCATAACTTCATCACCGGAACATAGAAAGGTAAGTGGAGAGGCTTCCAAGACATTGTCTTCCGAGGTTGTGCAAATCACGGAGAGCTCCTCCGGATCAGGGCTAGTAAGTCCATGCTTTGTTGGCTGTTGAACAAAACTGAGAATTGTAGTAATTCTCTTTTCAATCTTATTAAAATAATCCAAGAAACGCACTTTTATCTGGTTAAGCAGTAATCTGTCTTCCATATTGTTGAAGCCAAAATAAAGCAGAGCACCATTGGAAATGCAATACAGCAGATAACCGAGGGGTGTCAAGGAGGGGGGTGGTGGTAGGCCTCAGCCTCAGAAAAGTCCCAGACTATAGCTGATATCAGCAATCATTAAAATAATCATATTTACTGGTTGAGAATCTTTAGTTACTAAATGATCCAATGAATTCAGTATCAGATGGCGTCTAGGAGAGTGATATTTAACAGATAGATTTTGAAAAATAAAGCAGCACACAATATTGCAACCTATAATGGACTTTGCCCGGAAGTTCCCCCTTAAAATACTCTTTATAAAACAACATAGCGATTGTTTTTTAAACAAAAGTCACAAACTACCTTCTAAACAACTAAAGTAAAAAAAAAATCATTGTGACAAATCCCTGCCCTCACCCGCCTCCACTCCACTCCGCCACCAAAAAAATTCCACTCAGAGTAGCAGTGGATATGTCTAGACATGTGCGGTTCGTTTCGGATTAATTCGGAAATTCGGTAAATTCGGTAAATTCGGAGATTCGGATCGATTCGGATTTCCGAATTAAAATACTTCCGAATCTACCGAATGAATCCGAAATAGCTGCCGTATCTCCGAATAAATCCGAATTAGCTCGTTAAGATTCGGCATTTCCCCATAGGAAACAATGGGAGTTTCGGCTGAAAAAAAACTAACACCGCAGCCCCATTGTTTCCTATGGGGAAACACTAAGTCTGCACCTAACACCCTAACATGTACCCCGAGTCTCTAAACACCCCTAATCTAACACTTATTAACCCCTAATCTGCTGCCTCCGCTATCGCTGACACCTGCATTATTTTATTAACCCCTAATCTGCCGACCGAATATCGCCGCCGCCTACATTATAACTATTAACCCCTAATCTGCTGTCCCTAACACCGCCGACCCCTACATTATAGTTATTAACCCCTAATCTGCCTCCCCCCAACGTCGCCGCAATCTAACTACAAGTATTAACCCCTAATCTGCCGACCCGATATCGCCGCCGCCTACATTATAGCTATTAACCCCTAATCTGCTGTCCCTAACACCGCCGACCCCTACATTATAGTTATTAACCCCTAATCTGCCTCCCCCAACGTCGCCGCAATCTAACTACAAGTATTAACCCCTAATCTGCCGACCCGATATCGCCGCCGCCTACATTATAGCTATTAACCCCTAATCTGCTGTCCCTAACACCGCCGACCCCTACATTATAGTTATTAACCCCTAATCTGCCTCCCCCCAACGTCGCCGCAATCTAACTACAAGTATTAACCCCTAATCTGCCGACCGCAAATCGCCGCCACTATAATAAATGTATTAACCCCTAAACCGCCGCACTCCCGCCTCGCAAACACTATAATACATTTTATTAACCCCTAATCTGCCCTCCCTAACATCGCCGCCACCTACCTACAATTATTAACCCCTAATCTCCCGCCCCCATCGTCGCCGCTACTATAATAAGGTTATTAACCCCTAAACCTAAGTCTAACCCTAACCCTAACACCCCCTAACTTAAATATAATTTAAATAAAACGAAATAAGTTTACTATAGTTAAATAAATGAATCCTATTTAAAACTAAAGACTTACCTGTAAAATAAACCCTAAGATAGCTGCAATATAACTAATAGTTACATTGTAGCTATTTTAGGATTTATTTTTATTTTACAGGCAACTTTGTATTTATTTTAACTAGGTACAATAGTTATTAAATAGTTATTAACTATTTAATAACTACCTAGCTAAAATAAATACAAATTTACCTGTAAAATAAATCCTAACCTAAGTTACACTAACACCTAACACTACACTATCATTAAATTAACTAAATAAATGAATCATATTTAAAACAAAATACTTACCTGTAAAATAAACCCTAATATAGCTGCAATATAACTAATAGTTACATTGTAGCTATTTTAGCATTTATATTTATTTTACAGACAACTTTGTATTTATTTTAACTAGGTACAATAGCTATTAAATAGTTATTGACTAATTAATAGCTACCTAGTTAAAATAATTACAAAATTACCTGTAAAATAAATCCTAACCTAAGTTACAATTAAACCTAACACTACACTGTCATTAAATAAATTAACTACAAGTACCTACAATTATCTACAATTAAATAAACTAAAGTACAAAACCCCCCCACTAAATTACAAAAAAAACAAACACTAAATTACAAAAAATAAAAAAATATTACAAGAATTTTAAACTAATTACACCTAATCTAAGCCCCCTAATAAAATAACAAAGCCCCCCAAAATAAAAAAAAATGCCCTACCCTATACTAAATTACAAAAGTTAACAGCTCTATTACCTTACCAGCCCTGAACAGGGCCCTTTGCGGGGCATGCCCCAAAGAAAACAAGCTCTTTTGCCTGTAAAAAAAAAACACAATCCCCCCCCCACATTACAACCCACCACCCACATACCCCTACTCTAACCCAAACCCCCCTTAAATAAACCTAACACTACCCCCCTGAAGATCTCCCTACCTTGAGTCGTGTTCACCCAGCCGGGCCGAAGTCTTCATCCGATGGGGCAGAAGAGGACATCCAGACCGGCAGAAGTCTTCATCCAAGCGGGGCAAGAAGAGGTCTTCCATCCATCATACAAGTACCAAAATACAAACAAACACTAAATTACCAAAAATAATAAAATATTACAATAATTTTAAACTAATTACACCTAATCTAAGCCCCCTACTAGCTATTAATATAGCTTCAATATAACTAATAGTTACATTGTAGCTATTTTAGGATTTATATGTATTTTACAGGCAACTTTGTATTTATTTTAACTAGGTACAATAGCTATTAAATAGTTAATAACTATTTAATAACTACCTAGCTAAAATAAATACAAATTTACCTGTAAAATAAATCATAACCTAAGTTACAATTACACCTAACACTACACTATCATTAAATTAACTAAATAAATGAATCCTATATAAAACTAAAGACTTACCTGTAAAATAAACCCTAATATAGCTGCAATATAACTAATAGTTACATTGTAGCTATTTTAGCATTTATATTTATTGTACAGGCAACTTTGTATTCATTTTAACTAGGTTCAATAGCTATTAAATAGATATTGACTATTTAATAGCTACCTAGTTAAAATAATTACAAAATTACCTGTAAAATAAATCCTAACCTAAGTTACAATTAAACCTAACACTACACTATCATTAAATAAATTAACTACAAGTACCTACAATTAAATGCAATTAAAAAAACTAAACTAAAGTACAAACCCCCCCCCACTAAATTACAAAAAATAAAAAAATATTACAAGAATTTTAAACTAATTACACCTAATCTAAGCCCCCTAATAAAATAACAAAGCCCCCCAAAATAAAAAAAATGCCCTAACCTATACTAAATTACAAAAGTTAACAGCTCTATTACCTTACCAGCCCTGAACAGGGCCCTTTGCGGGGCATGCCCCAAAGAAAACAGCTCTTTTGCCTGTAAAAAAAAAACACAATCCCTCCCCCCACATTACAACCCACCACCCACATACCCCTACTCTAACCCAAACCCCCCTTAAATAAACCTAACACTACCCCCCTGAAGATCTCCCTACCTTGAGTCGTGTTCACCCAGCCGGGCCGAAGTCTTCATCCGATGGGGCAGAAGAGGACATCCAGACCGGCAGAAGTCTTCATCCAAGCGGGGCAAGAAGAGGTCTTCCATCCATCAGAAAAGTACAAAAAAACAAACAAACACTAAATTAGCAAAAATAATAAAATATTACAATAATTTTAAACTAATTACACCTAATCTAAGCCCCCTACTAGCTATTAATATAGCTACAATATAACTAATAGTTACATTGTAGCTATTTTAGGATTTATATTTATTTTACAGGCAACTTTGTATTTATTTTAACTAGGTACAATAGCTATTAAATAGTTAATAACTACCTAGCTAAAATAAATACAAATTTACCTGTAAAATAAACCCTAACCTAAGTTACAATTACACCTAACACTACACTGTCATTAAATTAACTAAATAAATTAATCCTATATAAAACTAAATACTTACCTGTAAAATAAACCCTAATATAGCTACAATATAACTAATAGTTACATTGTAGCTATTTTAGCATTTATATTTATTTTACAGGCAACTTTGTATTTATTTTAACTAGGTACAATAGCTATTAAATAGTTATTGACTAATTAATAGCTACCTAGTTAAAATAATTACAAAATTACCTGTAAAATAAATCCTAACCTAAGTTACTATTAAACCTAACTCTACACTATCATTAAATAAATTAACTACAAGTACCTACAATTAAATACAATGAAATAAACTAAACTAAAGAACAAAAAAAACAAACACTAAATTACAAAAAATAAAAAAAATTACAAGAATTTTAAACTAATTACACCTAATCTAAGCCCCCTAATAAAATAACAAAGCCCCCCAAAATAAAAAAATGCCCTACCCTATTCTAAATTACAAAAGTAATCAGCTCTATTACCTTACCAGCCCTGAACAGGGCCTTTTGCGGGGGCATGCCCCAAAGAAAACAGCTCTTTTGCCTGTAAAAAAAACACAATACCCCCCCCCCACATTACAACCCACCACCCACATACCCCTACTCTAACCCAAACCCCCCTTAAATAAACCTAACACTACCCCCCTGAAGATCTCTCTACCGTGTCTTCACCCAGCGGGCCGAAGTCTTCATCTGATGGGGCAGAAGAGGACATCCAGACCGGCAGAAGTCTTCATCCAAGCGGGGCAAGAAGAGGTCTTCCATCCATCAGAAGTCTTGATCCAGGCGGCATCTTCTCTGTTCATCCATCCGGAGCGGAGCGGCAGCATCCTGAAGACATCCCACGCAGAGCATCCTCTTCTTTCTTGATCCGACGACTAGGTGACTGTACCTTTAAGTGACGTCATCCAAGATGGCGTCCCTTGAATTCCGATTGGCTGATAGGATTCTATCAGCCAATCGGAATTAAGGTAGGAAAAATCTGATTGGCTGATTTAATCAGCCAATCAGATTCAAGTTCAATCCGATTGGCTGATGGAATCAGCCAATCAGATTGACCTCGCATTCTATTGGCTGTTCCGATCAGCCAATAGAATGCGAGCTCAATCTGATTGGCTGATTGGATCAGCCAATCGGATTGAACTTGAATCTGATTGGCTGATTGAATCAGCCAATCAGATTTTTCCTACCTTAATTCCGATTGGCTGATAGAATCCTATCAGCCAATCGGAATTCAAGGGACGCCATCTTGGATGACGTCACTTAAAGGTACAGTCACCTAGTCGTCGGATCAAGAAAGAAGAGGATGCTCTGCGTGGGATGTCTTCAGGATGCTGCCGCTCCGCTCCGGATGGATGAACAGAGAAGATGCCGCCTGGATCAAGACTTCTGATGGATGGAAGACCTCTTCTTGCCCCACTTGGATGAAGACTTCTGCCGGTCTGGATGTCCTCTTCTGCCCCATCGGATGAAGACTTCGGCCCGCTGGGTGAAGACACGGTAGAGAGATCTTCAGGGGGGTAGTGTTAGGTTTATTTAAGGGGGGTTTGGGTTAGAGTAGGGGTATGTGGGTGGTGGGTTGTAATGTGGGGGGGGGGTATTGTGTTTTTTTTTACAGGCAAAAGAGCTGTTTTCTTTGGGGCATGCCCCCGCAAAAGGCCCTGTTCAGGGCTGGTAAGGTAATAGAGCTGATTACTTTTGTAATTTAGTATAGGGTAGGGCATTTTTTTATTTTGGGGGGCTTTGTTATTTTATTAGGGGGCTTAGATTAGGTGTAATTAGTTTAAAATTCTTGTAATTTTTTTTATTTTTTGTAATTTAGTGTTTGTTTTTTTTGTACTTTAGTTTAGTTTATTTAATTGTATTTAATTGTAGGTACTTGTAGTTAATTTATTTAATGATAGTGTAGTGTTAGGTTTAATAGTAACTTAGGTTAGGATTTATTTTACAGGTAATTTTGTAATTATTTTAACTAGGTAGCTATTAATTAGTCAATAACTATTTAATAGCTATTGTACCTAGTTAAAATAAATACAAAGTTGCCTGTAAAATAAATATAAATGCTAAAATAGCTACAATGTAACTATTAGTTATATTGTAGCTATATTAGGGTTTATTTTACAGGTAAGTATTTAGTTTTATATAGGATTAATTTATTTAGTTAATTTAATGACAGTGTAGTGTTAGGTGTAATTGTAACTTAGGTTAGGGTTTATTTTACAGGTAAATTTGTATTTATTTTAGCTAGGTAGTTATTAACTATTTAATAGCTATTGTACCTAGTTAAAATAAATACAAAGTTGCCTGTAAAATAAATATAAATCCTAAAATAGCTACAATGTAACTATTAGTTATATTGAAGCTATATTAATAGCTAGTAGGGGGCTTAGATTAGGTGTAATTAGTTTAAAATTATTGCAATATTTTATTATTTTTGCTAATTTAGTGTTTGTTTGTTTTTTTGTACTTTTCTGATGGATGGAAGACCTCTTCTTGCCCCGCTTGGATGAAGACTTCTGCCAGTCTGGATGTCCTCTTCTGCCCCATCGGATGAAGACTTCGGCCCGGCTGGGTGAACACGACTCAAGGTAGGGAGATCTTCAGGGGGGTAGTGTTAGGTTTATTTAAGGGGGGTTTGGGTTAGAGTAGGGGTATGTGGGTGGTGGGTTGTAATGTGGGGGGAGGGATTGTGTTTTTTTTTACAGGCAAAAGAGCTGTTTTCTTTGGGGCATGCCCCGCAAAAGGCCCTGTTCAGGGCTGGTAAGGTAATAGAGCTGTTAACTTTTGTAATTTAGTATAGGGTAGGGCATTTTTTTTATTTTGGGGGGCTTTGTTATTTTATTAGGGGGCTTAGATTAGGTGTAATTAGTTTAAAATTCTTGTAATATTTTTTTATTTTTTGTAATTTAGTGGGGGGGGGTTGTACTTTAGTTTAGTTTTTTAATTGTATTTAATTGTAGGTACTTGTAGTTAATTTATTTAATGATAGTGTAGTGTTAGGTTTAATTGTAACTTAGGTTAGGATTTATTTTACAGGTAATTTTGTAATTATTTTAACTAGGTAGCTATTAAACAGTAAATATCTATTTAATAGCTATTGTACCTAGTTAAAATAAATACAAAGTTGCCTGTACAATAAATATAAATGCTAAAATAGCTACAATGTAACTATTAGTTATATTGCAGCTATATTAGGGTTTATTTTACAGGTAAGTCTTTAGTTTTATATAGGATTCATTTATTTAGTTAATTTAATGATAGTGTAGTGTTAGGTGTAATTGTAACTTAGGTTATGATTTATTTTACAGGTAAATTTGTATTTATTTTAGCTAGGTAGTTATTAAATAGTTATTAACTATTTAATAGCTATTGTACCTAGTTAAAATAAATACAAAGTTGCCTGTAAAATAAATATAAATCCTAAAATAGCTACAATGTAACTATTAGTTATATTGAAGCTATATTAATAGCTAGTAGGGGGCTTAGATTAGGTGTAATTAGTTTAAAATTATTGTAATATTTTATTATTTTTTGTAATTTAGTGTTTGTTTGTATTTTGGTACTTGTATGATGGATGGAAGACCTCTTCTTGCCCCGCTTGGATGAAGACTTCTGCCGGTCTGGATGTCCTCTTCTGCCCCATCGGATGAAGACTTCGGCCCGGCTGGGTGAACACGACTCAAGGTAGGGAGATCTTCAGGGGGGTAGTGTTAGGTTTATTTAAGGGGGGTTTGGGTTAGAGTAGGGGTATGTGGGTGGTGGGTTGTAATGTGGGGGGGGGATTGTGTTTTTTTTTTTACAGGCAAAAGAGCTGTTTTCTTTGGGGCATGCCCCGCAAAGGGCCCTGTTCAGGGCTGGTAAGGTAATAGAGCTGTTAACTTTTGTAATTTAGTATAGGGTAGGGCATTTTTTTTATTTTGGGGGGCTTTGTTATTTTATTAGGGGGCTTAGATTAGGTGTAATTAGTTTAAAATTCTTGTAATATTTTTTTATTTTTTGTAATTTAGTGTTTGTTTTTTTTTGTAATTTAGTGGGGGGGTTTTGTACTTTAGTTTATTTAATTGTAGATAATTGTAGGTACTTGTAGTTAATTTATTTAATGACAGTGTAGTGTTAGGTTTAATTGTAACTTAGGTTAGGATTTATTTTACAGGTAATTTTGTAATTATTTTAACTAGGTAGCTATTAATTAGTCAATAACTATTTAATAGCTTTTGTACCTAGTTAAAATAAATACAAAGTTGCCTGTAAAATAAATATAAATGCTAAAATAGCTACAATGTAACTATTAGTTATATTGCAGCTATATTAGGGTTTATTTTACAGGTAAGTATTTTGTTTTAAATATGATTCATTTATTTAGTTAATTTAATGATAGTGTAGTGTTAGGTGTTAGTGTAACTTAGGTTAGGATTTATTTTACAGGTAAATTTGTATTTATTTTAGCTAGGTAGTTATTAAATAGTTAATAACTATTTAATAACTATTGTACCTAGTTAAAATAAATACAAAGTTGCCTGTAAAATAAAAATAAATCCTAAAATAGCTACAATGTAACTATTAGTTATATTGCAGCTATCTTAGGGTTTATTTTACAGGTAAGTCTTTAGTTTTAAATAGGTTTCATTTATTTAACTATAGTAAACTTATTTCGTTTTATTTAAATTATATTTAAGTTAGGGGGTGTTAGTGTTAGGGTTAGATTTAGGTTTAGGGGTTAATAACCTTATTATAGTAGCGGCGACGATGGGGGCAGGAGATTAGGGGTTAATAATTGTAGGTAGGTGGCGGCGATGTTAGGGAGGGTAGATTAGGGGTTAATAAAATGTATTATAGTGTTTGCGAGGCGGGAGTGCGGCGGTTTAGGGGTTAATACATTTATTATAGTGGCGGCGATTTGCGGTCGGCAGATTAGGGGTTAATACTTATAGTTAGATTGCGGCGACGTTGGGGGAGGCAGATTAGGGGTTAATAACTATAATGTAGGGGTCGGCGGTGTTAGGGACAGCAGATTAGGGGTTAATAGCTATAATGTAGGCGGCGGCGATATCGGGTCGGCAGATTAGGGGTTAATACTTGTAGTTAGATTGCGGCGACGTTGGGGGAGGCAGATTAGGGGTTAATAACTATAATGTAGGGGTCGGCGGTGTTAGGGACAGCAGATTAGGGGTTAATAGCTATAATGTAGGCGGCGGCGATATCCGATCGGCAGATTAGGGGTTAAATAATGTTATTATAGGGTTTGCGATGTGGGGGGGCCTCGGTTTAGTGGTTCATAGGTAGTTTATGGGTGTTAGTGACTTAGTGTTCTAAATGGGTGTTAGTGTAGTAAAAACATACCGAATTTCGGAACGGAATAGAACCGAATTCAGCCGAATCCGAATAAATCCGAAACGAATTTATTCGGATCCGAATAAATCCGAAACGAATTTATTCAAATTTTGCCGAATCAGATTCGATCCGAAACGAAATTCTAAAAGTCCGAATCGATCCGAACCGAAAACGAACCGAATTTTTTAGCGGTGCACATGTCTAGATATGTCACATTGTATGAAAGAAAATCATAAGAGTTCTGCAACGTTAATAGCTATTTAAAATGAAATCTACCCTTAAAATACACTCTTATATAAAAACATAGTGATTATTATTATTTTTTTAAAAGTCTCAAACTACATTCTAAACAACTAAAAAAAACAGAAAAATAAAGTGTGACAAAACCCTGCCCTCACCTACCCCCACTCCGCCACCAAATAAATGCCACTCAGAGGAGCAGTGGGATGTCACGTTGCATAAATAAATTCATATTTAAAGTAAATAGCTATTAAAAATAAAAACAACAATTAAAATATACTTTTACATGATAACAGAGTAGTAGTTTAAAAAAAAAAACTAATTTCAAAAACTACCTTCTAAACAACTATAGAAAAAGAGAAAAAAAGAAACATTGTGACAAATCCCTGCCCTCACCCACCTCCACTCCACTCTGCCACCAAAAATATTCCACTCAGAGGAGCAGTGGATATGTCACATTGTATGAAAGAAAATCATATGTGTTCTGCAACGTTAATAGCTATTTAAAATGAAATCTACCCTTAAAATACACTCTTATATAACAACATAGTGATTATTTTTTTCAAAAAGTCACAAACTACCTTCTAAACAACTTATATAAAAAAAAGTGTCACAAACCCCTGCCCTGACCCACCTCCACGCCACTCCACCACCAAATAAATGTCACTCAGAGGAGCAGTGGGATGTCACTTTATATAAATAAATTCATATAAGTTATTTAAAGTAAATAGCTATTAAAAATAAAAACAACCATTAAAATACACGTTTACCATATTAACAGAGTAGTTGTTTAAAGAAAAACAAAAGTCAAAAACTACCATCTAAACAACTATAGAAAAAGAGAAAAAAAGAAACATTGTGACAAATCCCTGCCCTCACCCGCCTCCACTCCACTCCGCCACCAAAAAAATTCCACTCAGAGGAGCAGTGGATATGTCACTTTGCATGAAAGAAAATCATATGTGTTCTGCAACGTTAATAGCTATTTAAAAGACCATTTACCTTTAAAATACACTCTTATATAACAACATAGTGATTATTTTTTTTAAAGTCACAAACTACTTTCTAAACAAAGAAAAGAAATAAAGTGTGACAAACCCCTGCCCTCACCCACCTCCACTCCAATCCGCCACCAAATAGCCACTCAGAGGAGCAGTGGGATGTTACTTTGAATAAATACTCCTGGGAGTTCTTTTTGCTGATTATGTTGTGTGAATAATTAGGCAGGTAAAGAATCATACTTGGATTAACTTGTAGTGCAATAGATTTATTCATGAATTTTAATATGTTTTATTGCGATGCTAGCCCGGATCAATGTAGTGAGAAAGTCCATCATGGTGATCAGTCTCACAGCTGACCATATATCTATGTGGCACACCGTCAGCTGAAGGGCCTGAGCAGTAGTTGGAGAGATGGGGTGTTGTCGCAAAAATCCTTGTGGGTCTATCACATCCTCGCTGCAGCTGCTATCCTCGCAAGAATCTGTAGGATCGCTGTAGTTGCTCATCATAACTTCATCACCGGAACATAGAAAGGTAAGTGGAGAGGCTTCCAAGACATTGTCATCCAAGGGTGTAGAAATCACAGAGAATTCCTCCTGATCAGTGCTAGTAAGGCAATGCACCGTTGGCTGTTGAACAAGATTGGGGATTGTAGTAATTCTCTTTTCAATCTTATTGAAATTTTTAAAAGACATAATAAAAAAGGTAAGAAAACAAATGTGAAATGTGGGCAGTATCCTAGGAAGTCTTTTTGCTGATTATGTTGTGTGAGTAATTAGATAGATAAAGAATCATACTTGGATTAACTTGTAGTGCAATAGATTTATTCATGAATTGTAATATGTTTTATTGCGATATGTGCTGAAGGACGCAATGGCAATCCCGGCCCGGATCAATGTAATGAGAAAGTCCATCATGGCGATCGGTTTCACAGCTGACCATATATCTATGTGGCACACCATCAGCTGAAGGGCGTGAGCAGTAGTTGGAGAGATGGGGTGTTGTCGCAAAAATCCTTGTGGATCAATCACATCCTCGCTGCAGCTGCTATCTTCACAAGCTTCTGTAGGATCGCTGTAGTTGCTCATCATAACTTCATCACCGGAACATAGAAAGGTAAATGAAGAGGCATCCAAGACATTGTCTACCGAAGTTGTAGAAATCACAGAGAGCTCCTCTGGATCAGGGCTAGTAAGACCATGAGCTATGACTACGGCATACAGCCGAAACGCGTAAGCTTGTTGATGCTATCTGAAGGGCAGCATTCCTGTATACCTGTGTTTTATGGATAATAAAGCTAAAACGTTTGTTTTCAACTCTGCGACTCCAGAACTTTTTTTCAATTTCCTAGTAAGACCATGCTCTGTTGGCTGTTGAACAAAATTTAGGATTGTAGTAATTCTCTCTTCAATCTTATTAAAATGTTCCAAGAAACTCACTTTTATCTGATTAAGCAGTAAGCTGTCTTCCATATTGTTGAAGCCAAAATAAAGTAGTGCATCATTGGAGCTGCGATACAGCAGATCTCTGAGGGTTGTCAAGGGGGGGGGGGGGCTCAGAAAAGTCCCGGAGTATAGCTGATTACAGCAATCATTAAAATAATCATATTTACTGGTTGAGAATCTTTAGTTACTAAATGATCCACTGCACTCAGTATCAGATGGCGCCTAGGAAAGTGATATTTAACAGAAAGATTTTGAACTAAAGCAGCACACAATATTGCGACCTATAATGGCCTTTGCCCGGAAGTTCCCCCTTAAAATACTCTTTTATATAACAACATAGCGATTGCTTTTTAAAAAAAAGTCACAAACTACATTCTAAACAACTAAAGTAAAAAAAACAAACATTGTGACAAACCACGGTCCTCCAAAACAATTCCACTCAGAGGAGCAGTGGATATTTGACTTTGCGTGACGGAAAATCAAATGTGTTCTGCAAGGTTATTAGCTATTTAAAATGAAATCTACCATTAAAATATACTCATATAAAAACATGGTGATTATTTTTTTTAAAAAGTCACAAAATTCCTTCTAAACAACTGAAGAAAATAAAAAAAAAGTGTGACAAACCACTGCCCTCACCCACCTCCACTCCACTCCACTCCGATACCAAATAAATGCCACTCAGAGGAGCAGTGTGATGTCACTATGAATAAATAAATTCATATAAGCTTTTTATAGTGAATAGCTATTAAAAATAAAAACAACCATTAAAATGTACTTTTCATGGTAACAGAGTATTTGTTTTTTAAAAAAAATGTCAAAAACTACCTTCTAAACAACTATAGAAAAAGAGAAAAAAAAAGAGAAAAAAAGAAACATTGTGCAAATCCATGCCCTCACCCGCCTCCACTCCACTCCTCCACCAAAAAAATGCAGAAAATCATATGAGTCCTGCAATGTAAATAGCTATTTACAATGATAACAATAAAAATATATTTTTTTAAATTTTTAATTTTAATGTTATTATTATTTTTTTTAATTATTTTAATTTTTATTGAAAATTAAATTATACAGTAACATTTATGCAGAAGATTTGTTACAATTTAATTATGAAAAATGTTAAACATTGTCTTGCATTTATATATCAAGCTTTTTTTAAGGTATAACTGCAGATAATCTTCAAATAAATAACAGTTAAAATTTGTGATAGACATAATAAAAAAGGGAAAAAAAAGGAAAACACATGTGAAAAAATGTTTGTTGTGCAAGACAACATAATTTATGTAAGAACTTACCTGATAAATTAATTTCTTTCATATTGGCAAGAGTCCATGAGCTAGTGACGTATGGGATATACAATCCTACCAGGAGGGACAAAGTTTCCCAAACCTCAAAATGCCTATAAATACACCCCTCACCACATCCACAATTCAGTTTAACGAATAGCCAAGTAGTGGGGTGATAAAGAAAGGAGTAAAAAGCATCAACAAAGGAATTTGGAAAAAATTGTGCTTTATACAAAAAAATCATAACCACCATAAAAAAGGGGTGGGCCTCATGGACTCTTGCCAAAAGGAACAACACTTTCCAAGAAAGTAGTTTAATGTCTAAAGAATGCATAGGCTCAAATTAAGGAGCCTGTAAAGCCTTCAAAACCAAATTAAGACTCCAAGGAGGAGCGATTAATATAATGACAGGCTTGATATGAACTAAAGCCTGTACAAAACAATGAATATCAGGAAGTTAAGTATTTTTTTCTGTGGAATAAAACAGAAAGAGCAGAGATTTGTCCTTTCAAGGAACTTGCAGACAAACCTTAATCCAAACCATCCTGAAGAAACTGTAAAATTTTAGGAATTCTAAAAGAATGCCAAGAGAATTTATAAGAGGAACACCATGAAATGTAAGTCTTCCAAACTCCATAATAAATATTTGTAGAAACAGATTTACGAACCTGTAACATAGTATTAATCAGAGAAACCTCTATGACTAAGCACTAGGCTTCAATTTCTATACCTTCAAATTTAATAATTTGAGATCCTGATAGAAAAACGGACCTTGAGACAGAAGGTCCAGTCTTATTGGAAGTGGCCAAGGTTGGCAACTGGACAACCGAACAAGATCTGCATACCAAAACCTGTGAAGCCATGCTGGAGCCACCAGAAACACAAACAATTGCTCCATGATGATTTTGGAGATCACTCTTGAAAGAAGAACTAGAGGCGGTAAAATATAAGCAGGTTGATAACACCAAGGAAGTGTCAACGCATCCACTGCTTCCGCACGAGGATCCCTGGACAGGTGCCTGGGAAGTTTCTTGTTTAGATGAGATGCCATCAGATCTATTTCTGGAAAACCACACATCTGAACAATTTCAGAAAACACATCTGGGTGGAGAGACCACTTTCCCGGATGTAAAGTCTGATGACTGAGATAATCCGCTTCCCAATTGTCTATACCTGGGATATGAACCTCAGAAATTAGACAGGAGCTGGATTCCGCCCAAACAAGTATCCAAGATACTTCTTTCATAGCTTGAGGACTGTGAGTCCCACCCTGATGATTGGCATATGCCACAGTTGTGATATTGTCTGTCTGAAAACAAATGAACGGTTCTCTCTTCAATAGAGACCAAAACTGAAGAGCCGTGAGAATCGCACGGAGTTCCAAAATATTTATTGGTAATCTCGCCTCTTGAGATTTCCAAACCCCTTGTGCTGTCAGAGATCCCCAAACAGCTCCCCAACCTGAAAGACTTGCATCTGTTGTGATCACAGTCCAGGTTGGACGAACGAAAGAGGCCCCTAGAACAATAACCACCAAGTCAGAGATAGTCGAACATTGGGATTTAAGGATATTAATTGTGATATCCTTGTATAATTCTTGCACCATTGGTTCAGCATACAAAGCTGGAGAGGTCTCATGTGAAAACAAGCAAAGGGGATTGCGTCCGATGCTGCAGTCATGAGACCTTAAACGTCCATGCACATAGCTACTGAAGGGAATGACTGAGACTGAAGGTTCCGACAGGCTGCAACCAATTTCAAACGTCTCTTGTCCATTATAGACAAAGTCATATACACTGAATCTATCTGGAAACCTAAAAAGGTTACCCTTGTCTGAGGAATCATATAACTTTTTGGTAAATTGATCCTCCAACCATGTTTTTGAAGAAAAAACACTAGTTGATTCATGTGAGATTCTGCAAAACGTAAAGACTGAGCAAGTACCAAGATATCGTCCAAATAAGGAAACAACGCAATACCCCGCTCTCTGATTACAGAGAAGGGCACCGAGAACCTTTGAAAAGATTCTTGGAGCCGTCGCTAGGCCAAAAGGAAGGGCAACAAATTTGTAATGCTTGTCTAGAAAAGAGAATATCAGGAACTGATAGTGATCTGGATGAATCGGAATATGAAGATATGCATCCTGTAAGTCTATTGTGGACATATAATGCCCTTGCTGAACAAAAGGCAGAATAGTCCTTATCGTCACCATTTTGAAAGTTGGTACTCTTACATATCGATTCAAAATGTTTAGATCCAAAACTGGTCTGAATGAATTTTCTTTCTTTGGGACAATGAATAGATTTGAATAAAACCCCAGACCCTGTTCCTGAAACAGAACTGTCATGGTTACCCCTGATAACTCCAGGTCTAAAACACACTTCAGGAAAGCCTGAGCCTTTACTGGATTTGCAGGGATGCATGAGAGAAAAAATCTTCTCACAGGTGGTCTTACTGTGAATCCTATTCTGTACCCCTGAGAGACAATAATCTGAATCCATTGATTTTGGACCGAATTGATACAAACATCTTTGAAAAATCTTAATCTGCCCCCTACCAACTGAGCTGGAATGAGGGCCGCACCTTCATGCGGACTTGGGGGCTGCCTTTGATCTCTTAAATGGCTTGGATTTATTCCAATTTGAGGAAGGCTTGCAATTGGAAACAGATTCCTTGGGGGAGGGATTAGGTTTATGTTCCTTATTTTGTCGAAAGGAACGAAAACAGTTAGAAGCTTTAGATTTACCCTTAGGTCTTTTATCCTAAGGCAAAAAAACTCCCTTCCCCCCAGTGACAGTTGAAATTATTGAATCCAACTGAGAACCAAATAACTTATTACCTTGGAAAAAAACAGATAGCAATCTGGACTTAGAAGTCATGTCAGCATTCCAAGATTTAAGCCACAAAACTCTTCTAGCTAAAATAGCTAAGGACATAGATTGAACATCAATTTTGATGATATCAAAAATGGCATCACAAATAAAATTATTAGCATGTTGAATAAAGTTAACAATGCCATACAAATCATGATCCAATACTTGTTGCGCTAAAGTTTCCAACCAAAATGTTGAAGCAGCTGCAACATCAGCAAAAGAAATTGCAGGCCTGATAAGATGGCCTGAATATAATTAGGCTTTCCTTACGTAAGATTCAAGTTTCCTATCTAAATAATCTTTAAAAGAAGTACTATCTTCCATAGGAAGCCCCATAAACCTTGGGGATCTTTTCCCAAAACTCTAAAGAAACTGCTGGCAAAGGATACAATTTTTTAAAACCTTGAAGAAGAAATAAAAGAAGTACCAGGCCTATTCCATTCCTTAGAAATCATATCAGAAATAGCATCAGGAACTGGAAAAACCTCTGGAATAACCACAGGAGGTTTATAAACAGAATTTAAACATTTACTAGTTTTAATATCAAGAGGACTAGTTTCCTCCATATCCAATGTAATCAACAATTCTTTTAGCAAAGAATGAATATACTCCATTTAAAATAAATAAGAAGATTTGTCACTGTCAATATATGAGGCAGGATCTTCTGAACCAGATAGATCCCCATCAGAAAAGGATAAATCAACATGTTGCCGATCATTTGAAATTTCATCAACTTTATGAGAAGTTTTAAAAGACCTTTTACGTTTATTAGAAGGCGGGATGGCAGACAAAGCCTTCCGAATAGAATCATAAATAAATTATTTTAAATTTACAGGTATATCTTGTGCATTAGATGTTGAGGGAACAGCAACAGGTAATGAACTACTACTGATGGATACATTTTCTGCATGTAAAAGTTTATCATGACACCAATTACAAACCACAGCAGTGGATATAACCTCCACAAGTTTACAACAAATACACTTAGCTTTGGAAGAACTGTTATCATGCAGCAGGGTTCCAAAAGTGATTTCTGAGACAGGATCAGATTGAGACATCTTGCAAATGTAAGAGAAAAAAAACAACATATAAAGCAAAATTATCAATTTCCTTATATGGCAGTTTCAGAAATGGGAAAAATTGCAAATAGTATAGCCCTCTGATTGAGAAAAAAGGCAAGAGGCATACAGGAATGGGGTCTTAAATAATGAAAATATTTGGCGCCAAGTATGACACACAACAAACAGAAAAATATTTTTTGGCGCGAAAAACGTCCGAAAATGACACACTCGCGTCACAGAAGACGTAACCTTGTGAAGGACTCGGCATCGACTAAAACACCGGAAATTATGAATTTGCATCAACAGATGTAACTTCGCGCCAAAAAAATAATTTCCCAGATATGAAACTGACAGTCTGCAAAAGGAAATATACTGAAAACCTGAATCATGGCAAATATAAGTACAATACATATATTTAGAACTTTCTATAAATACATAAAGTGCCAAACCATAGCTGAGAGTGTCTTAAGTAATGAAAACATACTTACCAAAAGACACCCATCCACATATAGCAGATAGCCAAACCAGTACTGAAACGGTTATCAGTAGAAGTAATGGAATATGAGAGAATATCATCGATCTGAAAAGGGAGGTAGGAGATTAATCTCTACGACCGATAACAGAGAACCTATGAAACAGGTCTCCCGTGAGGAAAACATTGCATTCAATAGGTGATACTCCCTTCACATCCCTTTGACATTCACTGTACTCTGAGAGGAATCGGGCTTTAAAATGCTGAGAAGCGCATATCAATATAGAAATCTTAGCACAAACTTACTTCACCACCTCCATAGGAGGCAAAGTTTGTAAAACTGAATTGTGGGACAATGAATATATTTGAATAAAACCCCAGACCCTGTTCCTGAAACGGAACTGGCATGATTACCCCTGATAACTCCAGGTCTAAAACACACTTCAGGAAAGCCTGAGCCTTTACTGGATTTGCAGGGATGCATGAGAGAAAAAATCTTCTCACAGATGGTCTTACTGTGAATCCTATTCTGTACCCCTGAGAGACAATACTCTGAATCCATTGATTTTGGACCGAATTGATACAAACATCTTTGAAAAATCTTAATCTGCCCCCTACCAACTGAGCTGGAATGAGGGCTGCACCTTCATGCGGACTTGGGGGCTGCCTTTGATCTCTTAAATGGCTTGGATTTATTCCAATTTGAGGAAGGCTTCCAATTGGAAACAGATTCCTTGGGGGAGGGATTAGGTTTATGTTCCTTATTTTGTCGAAAGGAACGAAAACAGTTAGAATCTTTAGATTTACCCTTAGGTCTTTAATCCTAAGGCAAAAAAACTCCCTTCCCCCCAGTGACAGTTGAAATTATTGAATCCAACTGAGAACCAAATAACTTATTACCTTGGAAAAAAACAGATAGCAATCTGGACTTAGAAGTCATGTCAGCATTCCAAGATTTAAGCCACAAAACTCTTCTAGCTAAAATATCTAAGGACATAGATTGAACATCAATTTTGATGATATCAAAAATGGCATCACAAATAAAATTATTAGCATGTTGAATAAAGTTAACAATGCTATACAAATCATGATCCAATACTTGTTGCGCTAAAGTTTCCAACCAAAATGTTGAAGCAGCTGCAACATCAGCAAAATAAATTGCAGGCCTGAGAAGATGACCTGAATATAAATAGGCTTTCCTTACGTAAGATTCAAGTTTCCTATCTAAATAATCTTTAAAAGAAGTACAATCTTCCATAGGAAGCCCCATAAACCTTGGGGATCTTTTCCCAAAACTCTAAAGAAACTGCTGGCAAAGGATACAATTTTTTAAAACCTTGAAGAAGAAATAAAAGAAGTACCAGGCCTATTCCATTCCTTAGAAATCATATCAGAAATAGCATCAGGAACTGGAAAAACCTCTGGAATAACCACAGGAGGTTTATAAACAGAATTTAAACGTTTACTAGTTTTAATATCAAGAGGACTAGTTTCCTTCATATCCAATGTAATCAACAATTCTTTTAGCAAAGAATGAATATACTCCATTTAAAATAAATAAGAAGATTTGTCACTGTCAATATCTGAGGCAGGATCTTCTGAACCAGATAGATCCCCATCAGAAAAGGATAAATCAGCATGTTGCCGATCATTTGAAATTTCAGCAACTTTATGAGAAGTTTTAAAAGACCTTTTACGTTTATTAGAAGGCGGGATGGCAGACAAAGCCTTCTGAATAGAATCATAAATAAATTATTTTAAATTTACAGGTATATCTTGTGCATTAGATGTTGAGGAAACAGCAACAGGTAATGAACTACTACTGATGGATACATTTTCTGCATGTAAAAGTTTATCATGACAACAATTACAAACCACAGCAGTAGATATAACCTCCACAAGTTTACAACAAATACACTTAGCTTTGGTAGAACTGTTATCATGCAGCAGGGTTCCAACAGTGATTTCTGAGACAGGATCAGATTGAGACATCTTGCAAATGTAAGAGAAAAAAAAACAACATATAAAGCAAAATTATCAATTTCCTTATGTGGCAGTTTCAGAAATGGGAAAAATTGCAAATCGCATAGCCCTCTGATTGAGAAAAAAGGCAAGAGGCATTTAGGAATGGGGTCTTAAATAATGAAAATATTTGGCGGCAAGTATGACCCACAACAAACAGAAAAATATTTTTTGGCGCGAAAAACGTCCGGAAATGACACACTCGCGTCACAGAAGACGTAACCTTGTGAAGGACTCGGCATCGACTAAGACGCCGGAAATTATGAATTTGCATCAAGAGATGTAACTTCGCGCCAAAAAAATAATTTCCCAGATATGAAACTGACAGTCTGCAAAAGGAAATATACTGAAAACCTGAATCATGGCAAATAAAAGTACAATACATATATTCAGAACTTTCTATAAATACATAAAGTGCCAAACCATAGCTGAGAGTTTCTTAAGTAATGAAAACATACTTACCAAAAGACACCCATCCACATATAGCAGATAGCCAAACCAGTACTGAAACGGTTATCAGTAGAAGTAATGGAATATGAGAGTATATCATCGATCTGAAAAGGGAGGTAGGAGATGAATCTCTACGACTGATAACAGAGAACTATGAAATAGATCTCCCGTGAGGAAAACATTGCATTCAATAGGTGATACTCCCTTCAAATCCCTTTGAAATTCACTGTACTCTGAGAGGAATCGGGCTTTAAAATGCTGAGAATCGCATATCAATATAGAAATCTTAGCACAAACTTACTTCACCACCTCCATAGGAGACAAAGTTTGTAAAACTGAATTGTGGGTGTGGTGAGGGGTGTATTTATAGGCATTTTGAGGTTTGGGAAACTTTGCCCCTCCTGGTAGGATTGTATATCCCAAATGTCACTAGCTCATGGACTCTTGCCAATTACATGAAATAAACTATATTTATAGAATGTGGGCAGTCTCCTGGGAGGTCTGGTTATGTTGTGTGAATAATTAGGTAGATAAAGAATCATACTTGGATTAACTTGTAGTGCAATAAATTTATTCATGAATTTTAATATTTTATATTGCGATATGTGCCAAAGGATGCAATTGCAATGCTGGCCCGGATCAATGTAGTGAGAAAGTCCTTCATGGTGATCAGTCTCATAGCTGATCATATATCTATGTGGCACCCCATCAGCTTAAGGGCTTGAGCAGTAGTTGGAGAGATGGGCTGTTGTCGCAAAAAAAAGGTTACCCTTGTCTGAGGAATCATATAACTTTTTGGTCAATTGATCCTCCAACCATGTTTTTGAAGAAACAACACTAGTTGATTCATGTGAGATTCTGCAAAACGTAAAGACTGAGCAAGTACCAAGATATCGTCCAAATAAGGAAACAACGCAATACCCCGCTCTCTGATTACAGAAAAGGGCACCGAGAACCATTGAAAAGATTCTTGGAGCCGTCGCTAGGCCAAAAGGAAGGGCAACAAATTTGTAATGCTTGTCTAGAAAAGAGAATATCAGGAACTGATAGTGATCTGGATGAATCGGAATATGAAGATATGCATCCTGTAAGTCTATTGTGGACATATAATGCCCTTGCTGAACAAAAGGCAGAATAGTCTTTATAGTCACCATTTTGAAAGTTGGTACTCTTACATATCGATTCAAAATGTTTAGATCCAAAACTGGTCTGAATGAATTTTCTTTCTTAGGGACAATGAATAGATTTGAATAAAACCCCAGACCCTGTTCCTGAAACGGAACTGGCATGATTACCCCTGATAACTCCAGGTCTAAAACACACTTCAAAGAATGAATATACTCCATTTGAAATAAATAAGAAGATTTGTCACTGTCAATATCTGAGGCAGGATCTTCTGAACCAGATAGATCCCCATCAGAAAAGGATAAATCAGCATGTTGCCGATCATTTGAAATTTCATCAACTTTATGAGAAGTTTTAAAAGACCTTTTTACGTTTATTAGAAGGCGGGATGGCAGACAAAGCCTTCTGAATAGAATCATAAATAAATTATTTTAAATTTACAGGTATATCTTGTGCATTAGATGTTGAGGGAACAGCAACAGGTAATGAACTACTACTGATGGATACATTTTCTGCATGTAAAAGTTTATCATGACAACAATTACAAACCACAGCAGTAGATATAACCTCCACAAGTTTACAACAAATACACTTAGCTTTGGTAGAACTGTTATCATGCAGCAGGGTTCCAACAGTGATTTCTGAGACAGGATCAGATTGAGACATCTTGCAAATGTAAGAGAAAATAAAACATCATATAAAGCAAAATTATCAATTTCCTTATGTGGCAGTTTCAGAAATGGGAAAAATTGCAAATAGCATAGCCCTCTGATTGAGAAAAAAGGCAAGAGGCATATAGGAATGGGGTCTTAAATAATGAAAATATTTGGCGGCAAGTATGACACACAACAAACAGAAAAATATTTTTTGTCGCGAAAAACGTCCGGAAATGACACACTCGCATCACAGAAGACGCAACCTTGTGAAGGACTCGGCATCAACTAAGACGCCGGAAATAATGAATTTGCATCAACAGATGTAACTTCGCGCCAAAAAAATAATTTCCCAGATATGAAACTGACAGTCTGCAAAAGGAAATATACTGAAAACCTGAATCATGGCAAATATAAGTACAATACATATATTTAGAACTTTCTATAAATACATAAAGTGCCAAACCATAGCTGAGAGTGTCTTAAGTAATGAAAACATACTTACCAAAAGACACCCATCCACATATAGCAGATAGCCAAACCAGTACTGAAACGGTTATCAGTAGAAGTAATGGAATATGAGAGTATATCATCGATCTGAAAAGGGAGGTAGGAGATTAATCTCTACGACCGATAACAGAGAACCTATGAAATAGATCTCCCGTGAGGAAAACATTGCATTCAATAGGTGATACTCCCTTCAAATCCCTTTGATATTCACTGTACTCTGAGAGGAATCAGGCTTTAAAATGCTGAGAAGCGCATATCAATATAGAAATCTTAGCACAAACTTACTTCACCACCTCCATAGGAGGCAAAGTTTGTAAAACTGAATTGTGGGTGTGGTGAGGGGTGTATTTATAGGCATTTTGAGGTTTGGGAAACTTTGCCCCTCCTGGTAGGATTGTATATCCCAAACGTCACTAGCTCATGGACTCTTGCCAATTACATGAAATAAACTATATTTATAGAATGTGGGCAGTCTCCTGGGAGGTCTGGTTATGTTGTGTGAATAATTAGATAGATAAAGAATCATACTTGGATTAACTTGTAGTGCAATAAATTTATTCATGAATTTTAATATTTTATATTGCGATATGTGCCGAAGGATGCAATTGCAATGCTGGCCCGGATCAATGTAATGAGAAAGTCCTTCATGGTGATCAGTCTCATAGCTGATCATATATCTATGTGGCACCCCATCAGCTTAAGGGCTCGAGCAGTAGTTGGAGAGATTGGCTGTTGTCGCAAAAAAAAGGTTACCCTTGTCTGAGGAATCATATAACTTTTTGGTAAATTGATCCTCCAACCATGTTTTTGAAGAAACAACACTAGTTGATTCATGTGAGATTCTGCAAAACGTAAAGACTGAGCAAGTACCAAGATATCGTCCAAATAAGGAAACAACGCAATACCCCGCTCTCTGATTACAGAAAAAGGCCACGAGAACCTTTGAAAAGATTCTTGGAGCCGTCGCTAGGCCAAAAGGAAGGGCAACAAATTTGTAATGCTTGTCTAGAAAAGAGAATATCAGGAACTGATAGTGATCTGGATGAATCGGAATATGAAGATAGGCATCCTGTAAGTCTATTGTGGACATATAATGCCCTTGCTGAACACAAGGCAGAATAGTCCTTATAGTCACCATTTTGAAAGTTGGTACTCTTACATATCGATTCAAAATGTTTAGATCCAAAACTGGTCTGAATGAATTTTCTTTCTTAGGGACAATGAATAGATTTGAATAAAACCCCAGACCCTGTTCCTGAAACGGAACTGGCATGATTACCCCTGATAACTCCAGGTCTAAAACACACTTCAGGAAAGCCTGAGCCTTTACTGGATTTGCAGGGATGCATGAGAGAATAAATCTTCTCACAGGTGGTCTTACTGTGAATCCTATTCTGTACCCCTGAGAGACAATACTCTGAATCCATTGATTTTGGACCGAATTGATACATACATCTTTGAAAAATCTTAATCTGCCCCCTACCAACTGAGCTGGAATGAGGGCCGCACCTTCATGCGGACTTGGGGGCTGCCTTTGATCTCTTAAATGGCTTGGATTTATTCCAATTTGAGGAAGGCTTCCAATTGGAAACAGATTCCTTGGGGGAGGGATTAGGTTTATGTTCCTTATTTTGTCGAAAGGAACGAAAACAGTTAGAAGCTTTAGATTTACCCTTAGGTCTTTTATCCTGAGGCAAAAAAACTCCCTTCCCCCCAGTGACAGTTGAAATTATTGAATTCAACTGAGAACCAAATAACTTATTACCTTGGAAAAAAAACAGATAGCAATTTGGACTTAGAAGTCATGTCAGCATTCCAAGATTTAAGCCACAAAACTCTTCTAGCTAAAATATCTAAGGACATAGATTGAACATCAATTTTGATGATATCAAAAATGGCATCACAAATAAAATTATTAGCATGTTGAATAAAGTTAACAATGCTATACAAATCATGATCCAATACTTGTTGCGCTAAAGTTTCCAACCAAAATGTTGAAGCAGCTGCAACATCAGCAAAAGAAATTGCAGGCCTGAGAAGATGACCTGAATATAATTAGGCTTTCCTTACGTAAGATTCAAGTTTCCTATCTAAATAATCTTTAAAAGAAGTACTATCTTCCGTAGGAAGCCCCATAAACCTTGGGGATCTTTTCCCAAAACTCTAAAGAAACTGCTGGCAAAGGATAAAAAATTTTAAAACCTTGAAGAAGAAATAAAAGAAGTACCAGGCCTATTCCATTCCTTAGAAATCATATCAGAAATAGCATCAGGAACTGGAAAAACCTCTGGAATAACCACAGGAGGTTTATAAACAGAATTTAAACGTTTACTAGTTTTAATATCAAGAGGACTAGTTTCCTCCATATCCAATGTAATCAACAATTCTTTTAGCAAAGAATGAATATACTCCATTTAAAATAAATAAGAAGATTTGTCACTGTCAATATCTGAGGCAGGATCTTCTGAACCAGATAGATCCCCATCAGAAAAGGATAAATCAGCATGTTGCCGATCATTTGAAATTTCATCAACTTTATGAGAAGTTTTAAAAGACCTTTTACGTTTATTAGAAGGCGGGATGGCAGACAAAGCCTTCTGAATAGAATCATAAATAAATTATTTTAAATTTACAGGTATATCTTGTGCATTAGATGTTGAGGGAACAGCAACAGGTAATGAACTACTACTGATGGATACATTTTCTGCATGTAAAAGTTTATCATGACAACAATTACAAACCACAGCAGTAGATATAACCTCCACAAGTTTACAACAAATACACTTAGCTTTGATAAAACTGTTATCATGCAGCAGGGTTCCAACAGTGATTTCTGAGACAGGATCAGATTGAGACATCTTGCAAATGTAAGAGAAAAAAAACAACATATAAAGCAAAATTATCAATTTCCTTATATGGCAGTTTCAGAAATGGGAAAAATTGCAAATAGCATAGCCCTCTGATTGAAAAAAAAGGCAAGAGGCATATAGGAATGGGGTCTTAAATAATGAAAATATTTGGCGCCAAGTATGACACACAACAAACAGAAAAATATTTTTTGGCGCGAAAAACGTCCGAAAATGACACACTCGCGTCACAGAAGACGCAACCTTGTGAAGGACTCGGCATCGACTAAGACGCCGGAAATTATGAATTTGCATCAACAGATGTAACTTCGCGCCAAAAAAATAATTTCCCAGATATGAAACTGACAGTCTGCAAAAGGAAATATACTGAAAACCTGAATCATGGCAAATATAAGTACAATACATATATTTAGAACTTTCTATAAATACATAAAGTGCCAAACCATAGCTGAGAGTGTCTTAAGTAATGAAAACATACTTACCAAAAGACACCCATCCACATATAGCAGATAGCCAAACCAGTACTGAAACGGTTATCAGTAGAAGTAATGGAATATGAGAGTATATCATCGATCTGAAAAGGGAGGTAGGAGATTAATCTCTACGACCGATAACAGAGAACCTATGAAATAGATCTCCCGTGAGGAAAACATTGCATTCAATAGGTGATACTCCCTTCACATCCCTTTGACATTCACTGTACTCTGAGAGAAATCAGGCTTTAAAATGCTGAGAAGCGCATATCAATATAGAAATCTTAGCACAAACTTACTTCACCACCTCCATAGGAGGCAAAGTTTGTAAAACTGAATTGTGGGTGTGGTGAGGGTTGTATTTATAGGCATTTTGAGGTTTGGGAAACTTTGCCCCTCCTGGTAGGATTGTATATCCCAAACGTCACTAGCTCATGGACTCTTGCCAATTACATGAAATAAACTAAATTTATAGAATGTGGGCAGTCTCCTGGGAGGTCTGGTTATGTTGTGTGAATAATTAGGTAGATAAAGAATCATTCTTGGATTAACTTGTAGTGCAATAAATTTATTCATTAATTTTAATATTTTATATTGCGATATGTG
Source organism: Bombina bombina (assembly GCF_027579735.1). Classification (NCBI taxonomy): domain Eukaryota; kingdom Metazoa; phylum Chordata; class Amphibia; order Anura; family Bombinatoridae; genus Bombina; species Bombina bombina. The sequence goes on along the minus strand of NC_069499.1, from coordinate 850,405,337 downwards.
CCGAAGGATGCAATTGCAATGCTGGCCCGGATCAATGTAGTGAGAAAGTCCTTCATGGTGACCAGTCTCATAGCTGATCATATATCTATGTGGCACACCATCAGCTTAAGGGCCCGAGCAGTAGTTGGAGAGATGGGCTGTTGTCGCAAAAATCCTTGTGGGTCAATCACATCCTCACTGCAGCTGTTATCCTTGCAAGCTTCTGTAGGATCGCTGTTGTTGCTCATCATAACTTCATCACCGGAACATAGAAAGGTAAGTGGAGAGGCTTCCAAGACATGGTCTTCCGAGGGTGTAGAAATCACGGAGAATTCCTCCAGATCAGGGCTAGTAAGGCCATGCTCCGTTGGCTGTTGAACAAAATTGAGGATTGTAGTAATTCTTTTTTCAATCTTATTAAAATGTTCCAAGAAATGCACTTTTATCTGGGTAAGAAGTAAGCTGTCTTCCATATTGTTGAAGCCAAAATAAAGCAGCGCACCATTGGATCTGCGATACAGCAGATCTCTGAGGGTTGTCAAGGAGGGGTGTTGGTAGGCCTCAGCCTCAGAAAAGTCCCGGAGTATAGCTGATACCAGCAATCATTAAAATAATTGTATTTACTAGTTGAGAATCTTTAGTTACTATATGATCCAATGCATTCAGTATCAGATGGCGCCTAGGAAAGTGATATTTAACAGATAGATATCGATAACTAAAGCAGCACACAATATTGCGACCTATAATGGCCTTCGCCCGGAAGTTCACCCTTTAAATACTCTTTTACATAACAACATAGCGATTATTTTTTTTTTTTTTTAAAAAGTCACAAACTACATTCTAAACAACTAAAGGAAGGGGGCGTGTCCAAGCCACAGCCATTATCAGACGTGTCTCTTAGCAGCTCCGTTACAACCTAGAAGAATTAGGTTATTATCTTCAGCTTCTGTAACCTTATCCTTACCTTGTCTACTCTATACCCACTGGAGAAGGGGACAGACCCTCAATGAAGCTATTTTTTTTTTTACTACAATACCTAAGACGATCATTTACGACTGAGTTCATGTGCTGTGGCCTTTGTCACCACTTTACCATCTCTCCCCCCCCCCCGGCCTCAAATTTAGCTGGGTAGACTGATTACAGTCAAACACGGAGCAGTTCTCATCTGGCAGTGAGGTGAGCGGCAAAATCTACTAAGTTTAGAAAGACATCAACCAAATTCCTTCCCATAATGGAGGATTCAATAACAGCTCTTCTGCAACAGCTCTTACACAAAATGGACGACCATCATTCCTCCCTCAAGGCGGACTGGAAATATGAAAGCGCTGACAGTCTCGAAGCTGGAACTCGCAGCTCAGAGGACAACTTATCTGCTACTACATCAGAACTAGAGGCTGTGTACAACACTGACTGTCACTATTGCCCAGATGGTGCAGATTGCTCAACTAACTCTCCCGATACCTCTGAAACGACAAAGGGTAATGCTGCACCGGACACCACGCTTCCAACACACCCACACTTTGACAACTACCGCGGAGGTACCGAGCCGAAGCTAGACCCGCTGGAGATGCGGCCGGTCAAAAGGGGGTTTGGTCTAGGCTCTGCTCTGACACACTCTGTTATAGCCTTACCGGGCCTTGCCTTGAACTTTTCAGCGTGTGGTCTTTCAAAGCTCTTGGATCCCTTTCTGTTTGCTGCAGCGCTCCATCGGCGGACAGTTGTTTGCACTGAGTTTGAGTCTATCCGGTCTGACCACCCATGCTCCTGTCTTCACAAAATGACTGGTATCGGATGATACAACACAGCTGCTTCTGGTGCTACGGACTTATACTCTCAGCCCAGGGTCTGATTAGTCCTAAATCTTCAGTTACATGTCTATTATAATCTAATCATTGTTTATAGGTGGGGGTACTATCCTTTGATTTGTTATGTTTGCATTATTTTTCCTGTTTGGCTGTCTGGGGAAAACCTATTAGATTTATCCCACTTCGAAGTTGTTTAAATTAAGGGATCATCTCTATGCTACACATTTCCCTTTTATATCTTGTATGTAATTGCTCCCTTCACATTTCTAGGTAAGCGTTAGCTCCTAACGGTGGCCTAACGCACACCTTCGCTCTGAATGGGAAAGTTGAATTACCTAATGTTTGTTTATTTTTGTTTAACCCACATAGTGGTCTGAGCTGTTCGTACCAGGAGGTTAGTACTCTAATTGTTCTACTAATAGCCCAAATCTCACTTATAGCACTGATGTCTAGTCGTTAAGGGGCTTGAGTTTAGACAGAATGAAATACATAGACAACCTAATAACACTACTATACACTCCTTTTCCCCCTCATCTTCAACCCATGGGATTACTTTTAGCATCACCCCCCTTCACCCTTTTACTAGATCTATACCTAATGGTCTCCTATGTTTAAGGAATTATTCTTAATATGTAGCAATTCATAATAAGGTACCCCCCTCCCCCTTACCACCCCATCTTATATAGTTTGGTGTTCAACATAGCTTCCACCAGATGCCTTGTATCATAAGGGATTAGCTCTTGCCCCCAATTAATTATTTCTAATTATTTCTACTTCCCCTTGAGCTCCCTTACCCCCACATAGCAAGTTATTCCTACAAATGTGTCTCCGTCACTAATTCACAGTTACCTCTCTACCCTTAATAACACACTCTAAGAAGGTCGGTTTACATTATTATTAGAACATCCCCCCTCCCCCTCTAGAGCGGATCTTGCCCGCTGCACCCCCTTTATTTTCTTTTTTCTATCACTTGGCTCACTAACTAGGCTCACCATATATGAGTTTTAAATTTCTTATAGAACCTTTTACTATTATCCTAATCCAGATGGGCCATCTTAAACTATCACTAATTTCCGCTTACGTTTTTGTCTATCCCTTAACCTGTAATATACTTGGGCCTAGTTATCATATTATTATCATAATATAACTTATAGTGAAAATTGAGGACATCCTTCTCTGAACTCAACATTGCTTAGCTATTATTATATGATCTATTTCTTAAAATGTACTTATGTACCCGTGGAACACTGTTTTTATAAACTAAGTTTACTGTATTTTATGTCATTCACAGCTGGAGATTTTTCTTGTATGTCAACAGGGTTATAGTCCTCTGTATGATTGATTGTTACACACCATTATTTCTTGTAATGTTGAGTCCTACTGATTGTGTATGTTGTTTTTCTTTTTTGGAACCTCAATAAAAAAATTATTATAAAAAAAAAAAAAAAAAACAACTAAAGGAAAACAAAAAAAGACATTGTGACAAATCCCTGCCCTCACCCGCCTCCACTCCACTCCGCCACCAAAAAAATGCCACTTAGAGGATCAGTGGACATGTCACTTTGCATGAAAGAAAATCATATGTGTTCTGCAACGTTAATAGCTATTTAAAATGAAATCTACCATTAAAATACACTCTTATATAACAACATAGTTATTATTATTATTATTGTTATTTTTTCTGCCCTCACCTACCTCCATTCCAATCCGCCACCAAATAAATGCCACTCAGAGGAGCAGTGGGATGTCACTTTGCATAAATAAATTCATATATGTTATTTAAAGTAAAGAGCTATTAAAATTAAAAACTACCATTAAAATATACTTTTCATGATAACAGAGTAGTTGTTTTAGAACAACAAAAGTCAAAAACTACCTTCTAAACAACTATAGAAACATTGTGACAAATCCCTGCTCTCACCCGCCTCCACTCCAATCCACCACAAAAAAATGCCACTCAGAGGAGCAGTGGATATGTCACTTTGCATGAAAGAAAATCATATGGGTTCTGCAATGTAAATAGCTATTTAAAATAATAATTAAAATATATATTTTTTAATTTTTAATTTTAATGTTATTATTTTTTTTTTAATTATATACATTTTTATTGAGAATTAAATTATAAAGTAACATTTATGCAGAAAATTTGTTACAATTTCATTATGAAAAATATTAAACATTGTCTTGCATTTATATATATCAGGCTTTTTTTTAAAGTATAACTGCAGATAATCTTCAAATAAATAACTGTTGAAATTTGTAATAGACATAATAAAAAAGGGAAATAAAAGGAAAGGGAAAAAAAAGAAAAGAAAACAAATGTGAAAAAATGTTTGTTGTGCAAGACAACTATATTTATAGAATGTAGGCAGTCTCCTAGGAAGTCTTTTTACTGGTTATGTTGTGTGAGTAATTAGATAGATAAAGAATCATACTTGGATTAACTTGTAGTGCAATAGATTTATTCATTAGCTTTAATATTTTATTATTGTGATATGTGCCGAAGGATGTAATTGCAATCCCAGCCCGGATCAATGTAGTGAGAAAGTCCTTTATGGCGATCGGTCTCACAGCTGACCATATATCTATGTGGCACACCGTCAGCTTAAGGGCCCGAGCAGTAGTTGGAGGGATGGGTGTTGTTGCAAAAATCCTTGTGGGTCAATCACATCCTCGCTGCAGCTGCTATCCTCACAAGCATCTGTAGGATCGCTGTAGTTGCTTATCATAACTTCATCTCCGGAACATAGAAAGGTAAGTGGAGAGGCTTCCAAGACAGCTTCTTCCAAGGGTGTAGAAATCACTGAGAGCTTCTACAAATCAGGGCTAGTAAGGCCATGCTCCATTGGCTGTTGAACACGATTGAGGATTGTAGTAATTCTCTTTTCAATCTTATTGAAATGTTCCAATAAAAGCACTTTTATCTGGTTAATCAGTAAGCTGTCTTCCATATTGGTGAAGCCAAAATAAAAGCAGGGTACCCTTCGAGCTGCGATACAGCAGATCTCCAAGGGTTGTCGAGGGGGGGTGATGGTAGGCCTTAGCCTCAGAAAAGTCCAGGAATATAGATGATACAAGCAATCATTAAAATAAAAATAAAACTATGAATAAGGAATATAAAATAAGGTATTGTTTAGATTGTACATATACATATGTAGTATATCTAATACCCTGTTCAGTTTGCAAAATACAATACGTATGATGCTCTAGTCGTATGTTTAAAGATAGAGCAAGGGAACATCTAAATAACACACAGAGTGATCCTCCAAAGACCAGAGTAGCTAAACATTTCTGCAAAAATCAAAAACCCTACCAAAGCATTCCAATCATCTATCTATCATCCAAAATGCCCAAGGGGAGGTAATAGGTTTAGTGAGTTGTTATTCAAAGAGACAAAATGGATATTCTTTTTGCAAACAAAAGAACCTAATGGAATAAATGCAAGATGGGATGTGGACCTTTTTCTAGTGTAATACCTTTTTCTAGAGTAATACCAATACAATTAGATACTACTGTATCTATTTATTTAAGAAAAGGTATTCCCTATTTAATAGACACATCTTTTTCTAAATACTTTCATATAGAACATCAACTTAACAACAAAACAAATAAATACATGAGACTTATGCAATTGTATAAAAAAACTCTAAAAAAAAGTTCTGAGAAAGTTCTGAAAAAGGTCCGACAAAGCTCTGTACAAAATACATAAAGCGTAAAATAATCTCTAGATTAGTTTGTTTTCAAAACAAATACAAATTAGACAATAGCTTTTAATATTTGAAGAATTTTAATTAAGATGTACAAAATGTTTAGCAAGAATTTAAAAAAGATTATAATTAACTTTCCTGTATTTCCCATTATGACAGGTTATGTATATAATAGCGTGACGTCTGAAATATAAAAGGAAAGTTCAAATATGATGCAGTTGAATAGATTGAATGATTTATTTTGTATCAATGTTTATGCAGTATTGACAGATATTCTGCCTAGCAACTGCTTAGTATTTCTTCCAATTTTTTCTAATTGGTAGAAATATCGGCAACACTTAACTTCCGTTTTTTGGGCAGGAGGTCACGTGATCGGAGCGATATTTAAAAGCTGGCAAAACGTGTCTGATGACGCATCACGGGGGTCGGAGGTATTTGTAACCAGTTCATAGTACTCATTGACAACTTCCAGGTCTGTAGATCTTAGGTTATACTTTTAAATAAAAGTTATGTTTTACTATTTACGACTTGGTCACAAGGAAGTATTTTCTTGGATGTGTCAAAGCACTTAGCTTACAGGTTGTATATCGCCACTTGAGAGTTATTACTTAACGGCCTAATTTTTACATGTATCTGCCTCCCAACGGACTTTGAGTTTCTGATAGAGCACACCTGATGCAGGGAGCTGCGGGAGGTGTGTTTGTCTCTATCTTGTTATTTGTGCTTGTTTGAGGGTGAAGCACGGGCAGATTGCATTGGACAGCGGAAGCAGGGAGTACCTGCACATTGAGACTATTAAAGCACTCTCTTCAGGTAAACCCCTAGGTCCAGATGGCCTCACTTCCAAATTCTACCAGCTGTTCAGAATGCAACTTGGCAAAAGGCTGTTGACACTGTACCAATCTGTAGATGAAGGCTCCACCTTTTCCCATCACCCATTGAGGACTCAATAATAGTACTTCCAAAACCGGGAAAACCAGAAGATAAAGTGCAAAATTACCGACCCATAGCCTTACTAAATATTGACATAAAAATATACGCCAAACTCCTAGTCACTCGCTTAAACAGGATTCTCCCTCAACTAATCCATACAGATCAGGTCAGGTTGGTGAGAGGAAGAGAAGCAAAAGATAACACCACAAGAGTTTTACAGATACTGTAAACGTCATTAGATCAAAAAACCTCAATGTTCTTCCTCTCAACGGACGCCAAGAAAGCTTTTGAAAGTTTGGTTGTTTAAAAAAACCACAAACTACATTCTAAACAACTAAAGAAAAAACAAATAAACATTGTGACAAACCACTGCCCTTACCCACCTCCACTCCGGCCCCCAAAAAAATCCACTCAGAGGAACAGTGGCTGTGTCACTTTTAAGGACCTTTAAACTTTAGACAGCTCTTGGATTTCGATCACTTTTAATAAAAAATACTTTTTGATGAAAAAAGTATTGCCCAAAAGTAAGGGTAAATATATCTTATAATTAAAAAAATAGTTAAAAAAAAACCAGTCTAAATGATTTTAAAAAAAGCAAACAAAATACATTTATTCTGCATTTAAAATATTTAATAAAATAAAAAACTCCATAAAAATACACATTGATATAAACTCATAGTTACAGTTTTAGCAAGTTACAAATTGCATTTTGAAGACATAAAAAAGGAGAACCAAACAGTGTGACAATCCACTGCCCTCAAACACCTCCAACTCCACTCCGCCACCACAAACATTCCACTCAGAGGAGCAGTGGATTTGTTACTCTGCCTAGCTGTATTTAAAAAGCTAGTTTAGGCTGACAAATTTAACAATAGCTACAACTTTAAAATAAAAGTGATTACCTAAAACAATAGTAAATGTAACATATAATAATTAAAAAATATATTAATAGAAAAAAAATCTAAATGATTTATAAAATAACAAAAAATGTATGTAATCTGCAATGTAAATATGAATTTAAAATAAAAACACTCATTAAAATACATTTTCACACTCATAGAGGCCCATTTATCACGCTCCGAATGGAGCTTGAGAGCCCGTGTTTCTAGCGAGCCTGCAGGCTCGCCAGAAACAGCAGTTATGAAGCAGCGGTCTAAAGACCGCTGCTCCATAACCCTGTCTGCCTGCTCTGAGCAGGCGGACAGAGATCGCCACAATTCAACCCAGTCGAGTATGATCGGGTTGATTGACTCCCCCCTGCTGGTGGCCGATTGGCCACGAGTCTGCGGGAGTCAGCGTTGCACCAGCAGCTCACAAGATATATATATATATATATATATGCTGTATTTATATATATATAGCTATACATACACACTCTTTTCACTTGTCAAATACATTAACTGGCAATATTTTATTACGTGATTAAAGGGACACTCAAGTCAAAATAAAATGTTCATGATTCAGATAGAGCATTACATTTTAAACAACTTTCCAATGTACCTGCATTATCAAAATGTGCACAGTTTTTTTTTATATTTACACTTTTTGAGTCACCACCTCCTACTGAGCATGTGCAAGAATTCATAGAATATATGTATATGAATTTGTGATTGGCTGATGGCTGTCACATGATTCAGTGGGAGTGGAAATAGACATAATTTAGAAATTCCTCAGAAAAAAATCTACTACTTATTTGAAGTTCAGACTAAGGCCCTGATGATCGAAAGTGCTACGAGGCGGCAAAATATTCTAAGAGATCCGCTGCTATGTTGAGCAAGCTTGTAGGAATATTCCAAGCTCCCGACATAGCAGCATCGCCGAGAGGCATTTACTATACACGCCATTGGTCAGCAATGCTGGCTTAAGCATCAACCTGAATTGCTGATCATATTAGCAATGTATACTAAAGGATCCCTAGAATAAATCTGCCGTGCCTAACCGCTAATCCTAATACCTCTAAACAAAGTACTCCACGATCGCAAACTAACAGTAAACTAGTAAACATCTAAACTTTTACATACCCATCGTAAGTATCTATCTATTAACCCCTATTCTACCACATACCCACCACAATTTGCTAACTATTAACCTCTAAACCCCCACATATCCACAGAAATCAACTATAAACCCCTATGCCATAAGTATAAACCCCCATGCCACCATATATCCCCCATAATCAACTAACTATTTACCCCTATGTCGCTAACTATAAAACCCTATGCCGCCACAAACCCCAAACGCAAACTAAATTAACACCTGACCCCCTCTAAACTAAAAGTTAGAAATATTTTAAAAATCTGTTAAAAATAAAAAATTAAAAAATAAACTGCCAAAACCCAAATAAAATCTAACCCCACTATACATAACACCTAACTCCCCTCTAAACTAAACCCACTAAGTTACAGGAAAAAAAGCTAAGCAAAAAAATAAATTAAAAAAGCAAATTTACATAAAAAATAAACAAAAGTATCCAAAATAAAAAAAAATTATACCCCTAAACCCGAACACTAAAATAAATTACAATAGTCCTTAACCTCTTAAACACCACAATGTACCCTGTGCGTTGCTGGATGTTAAGGGTCTGTCTAGTTGTAATAGCGCAGGACTTGACACTGGCGGCGTGACTGCAATATTAAAAACCACATCTACATAGAAAGACCAGCGACGTACAGGGTATGTCGCTGGTCATTAAGAGGTTAAAAGGGCCTTTTGTAATGATCTTAGCTTTTTTTGCAAAAAAAGTTACAAAACCCCCTATCTACATTAAAGAACCTCCAAAGTAACTAATTCTAACTAAAAAAACCTAGCCTAAAAGATAAAATCAAAAATAACAAATCATATTTTTAAAAATAAAAAAACAACCCAAAAAAAAAAACCCTATCTAATCCCAAAAGTGTTACTCACAGTTGATGGCTCCAGGCACCAGGGGCAGACTTTCACAGCCTCTTCTGCCGCCTCTGCTGGGCAATATTCTTCAAAGCCAGGGCCCTCATCATCCAAGGTCCGGGCACTAGGGGCCCATCTTCGGGGCGGCTGACGTAGACTTCCATGGCCTCTTCTGACTCCACTGCTCCGCAATCTTCTATTCTTTGTCTATCATTGGAGAACCCTCCTCTTCTCGCAGTCACCTCCACACACTGAAATCCTGGAACCCAATATATAGGGGTACACTTAATTCCAATTGGCTGATTTCAAATCAGTCAATTCCTATTGGTAAATTTGAATCTGCCAATAGCAAGAACTTTTTTAACTTAAAATTCTAATCATTCAATAGAAAAGGATAATTAGAATTTAAATTTAAAAAAGTTCTTGCTATTGGCTGAATCAAATCAGCCAATAGGGACTGACTGATTTGAAATCAGCCAATTGGAATTAAGTGGTACCCCTATATATTGGGGTTCCACGCTTCCGGGATTTCAGCTTGAGACTGCAAACGCATGAAGAAGAGGGATCCCCGATGAAAGCAGGCATGCAGTTCTGTAGACCTATAATATTAATTATACTGTCTTTAATTAGAAGTAATAAACACAACAAGCAACATTAATTACTTTTTTATTTATATGCAAATATTTAAACATTATGGGTGAAATGTATAAAGCTGTGAGTTGCAGTTTTATGTAGCCTCAGTGAAGGCTTACATAAGAGAGCCTGCAGCTGATAGTTAAGAAGCAGTTGCCATCAGACCGCTGCTTCCTAACCTGCTTGCCAGCTCTCAGCTAGCGGACTAATATCACCCCGGACAAGTCCGACCGGGGTGATTGACAGCCTGTGTTGGTGCTCAATTGGCTGAGCACTAGCAAGGGGTGCGATTGCACTAGCAGCTGCTGGTGCGATTGCACTAGCAGCTGCTGGTGCGATTGCACTAGCAGCTGCTGGTGCGATTGCACTAGCAGCTGCTGGTGCGATTGCACTAGCAGCTGCTGGTGCGATTGCACTAGCAGCTGCTGGTGCGATTGCACTAGCAGCTGCTGGTGCGATTGCACTAGCAGCTGCTGTTGCAATGATAAATGCGGGCAGTGTATTGCTGCCCAGTGGCTGGGACACGGGGCAGACAGGTTCGGTGGAGCGAGCCTTGACCACCTGGTGCTTCTTAAATATAGGCCAATGCATTCTACATAACAATGCCTCATTTAAATATTGAAAATTATGTGTAGGGCCTTAGTTTCTACAGTTAGTTATAGGTTATGGCAGATTAGGGGTCAATATTTAAATTATTTGTATAGTCATATACAATGCTTGTTGTTCAAAGTATTGTAGATATCGTAAAAAGGATTTAATGACTGCTTAATATTATTTTAAACATAAACATATATTTTCAAATTTATATTTAAGTTTAAAATAATAGCAATCAACCATTAAATCCCTTTTAAGATATCTCCAATACTTTAAATAATCTACATTTAAACATGGCAATGCATATTTTGTCATGGAGAGAAGGTAAATACCAGAGCACCGACTAAACCTTTCCGGCCTATCCGGGCTCCTGGAACTCAGCACTGGACCGGAAATAAGCTTCGGTCAACTGCTACTTAAAAGGGGTGTCAAACGGGATCAAGTCAGTCTTAGTATTTTGTCAGCAAATTAATGAGGCACTTAGGGGTACTACTTATTTGGAGGTTTTACCTTCTGGTAGGATTGAGGAACCATGTTTGAAGTGTCCTTCAATGTTTTGAATCTTGTGCACGCAAGAGCAACATTATTATAGTTTCAATCTGAGCCTTTACATCTGTGTATATAATGAGCTAGATATAGTATAGTGACTGCTAAGCAAAACTAAACTACACTATTTTACCCCTAGTTGTTAATATAAATGAGTAAAACTTGGATCTAAGATAGAACATCTAAATCAATTAAAACTATGGATGCCTAGTATAAATGGTATGTTGTTTAAGCTATATAAAACAGTTATAAATACCTCTTAGTATTCCATGAAGTTCAGCAGAAGTTGTGGTTAGTATTTACTGAATCTCAATAGCAACTGAAGTCAGTATTCACTGTAGGTTATCAGCAACTTAAGTAATGAAATGTAGCAGGTGTGAGAAGAAGCCTTGATGGCTTTGTGACGTCATAGTAATGACTGTGACCACATAACTCAGCCAATCCAAGCTCATGTGTATATATTTAAATATACAGTGGTGGAAAAAATTGTGGACACTTTTTGAAATTTTAATGTTTTGCATTTTTACAGGCTTATAGTAAATGCTATTTTGCACCAAATGCAAATGTTAATATGTCAAATTAAAGATAATTTCCTGCTGAATTCAATCTAAATCAATTAAAACTATGGATGCATAGTATAAATGTTATGTCGTTTAAGTTATATAAAACTGTTATAAATACCTCTTAGTATTATTCCATGAAGTTCAGCAGAAGTTGTGGCTAGTATTCACTGAATCTCAATACTGAAGTATTGAGCAACTGAAGTCAGTATTCACTGTAGATTATCAGCAACTAAAGAAAAGACATGTAGCAGGTGTGAGAAGTAGTCTTTATGGTGGCTTTGTGACGTCATAGTAATGACTGTGACCTCATTGTGACCACATAACTCACCCAAGCCAAACTATTCACCAAACCCATACTATTGTGCAGAATGTATATATGGGTATATATGGGTGTATGGTTGTGTATATGTGTATATGCATATGTATATGTGTATACATTTATTTATTTATATATATATATATACAGTATATATATCTATATATATATATATATATATATTATGCAGACTACACAATACACTGCTATACACACACATCACAAAACAATATGCAAGAACTCCAAAAAACAGTACACACAACATACACAATATTAACCACATGCACACTCACACTATACAACCCATCAAACACAATCACATATACATCAAATACACTACAAAAAAGATTATACACAAAAAAACATAAAAAATCATACATACTACATGCCACACAAATCATACTACATGCCACACAAATATTACACACACACTATACGCAGACCCACATCACAAGCATACACTGCACAAACACTACCCACACATAAGTGCACACTGCACAAATCCACATTACCAAATACTTCTTACACACACACACACACACACACACTACATAAACATTACTCACACTACCCTTAAACACCACATAAGTAACTATCACTGCATATACTAAACAAAAACTACCAAACTTCCTCAAACTAGACCCTTACAAAAATGCTACAGACGCATCACACACACCACACAAAAACTATACACATTCATGAACACACACCACTTAAACACTAACACCTCTTCTTAAACACACTACACAGATCCCATGATGTACAAAAATACACTACAGAAACATCACATATGTATAAAAATACTACACATACAGACACTCACATACTGCCTTCACTGTCTAATGGACACAAAAATTAAATGAATGCCAGTGTAAATATAGTAGTAAATAATAGGTTTTAACTATATACATGGTTAAAACCTATTAAATATGAATATTGCACACATTTTTACTTGTATTACTTTTACCCACACACACATAAACATACATACACATACATACATACTCACACACACACATACACAAACACGCATACACACACATATATACTCACACACATACACACACATACACAAACACGCACACACACACACACACACCTATTAGATATGAATATTGCATAAATATGCAATACATACACACACATACACACCTTTTAAATATGAATATTGCATACATATGCAATACATTCACATTAGGGTTGCCACCTTTTCCTAAAAAAAATACTGGCCATGGATGGGCGGGGCCATAAAAGGGTGTGGTCACAAAAAGGCGTGGCCTAAAATATGCAGATTCACTCAATGTAACATGCCCCTACGATGCCCCATACATTCCCTACATTGTACCTACATTTCCTACATGCCCCTACATTCACTCAATGTAACCAGGGGCGAAAGTACAGGGGGTGCAGAGGTCGCAATTGTGACTGGGCCCCCAAGGGTGGGGGCCCAGCTTAAAACAAATATATATATTTTTTTTACAATAAAAAACGTTGACCTGCCACTGCCTGCACTGTTATCATGTGCGTGTGACATGATGCTTCACTAGTGTCTCTGACTACAGGGGTTAGTTTTTCTGTTTTACCCATTGGTGTTTATGTGTGTGTGTGTCTGTATATGTGTGTATGTATGTATGTATGTGACTGTGTGTGTATTTATGTGTGTGTATTTATGCATGTATGTGTGTGTGTGTGTGTGTGTATGTTTGTGGAACCAGAAAATTACAGACCTTGGGGGATATTTAACAAAGTCTGGCAGACCTGATCCGACAGTGCGGATCAGGTCCGCCAGACCTCGCTGAATACGGAGAGCAATATGCTCTCTGTAGTCAGCATTGCACCAGCAGCTCACAAGAGCTGCTGGTGCAACGTTGCCCCCTGAAGACTCGCGGCCAATGGGCCGCCAGCAGGGAGGTGTCAATCAACCTGATCGTACTCGATTGGGTTGAATTCCGGCGATGTCTGTCTGCCTGCTCAGAGCAGGCGGACAGGGTTATGGAGCAGCGGTCTTTGTTACCGCTGCTTCATAACTGCTGTTTCTGGCGAGCCTGCAGGCTCACCAGAAACACAAGGCATCAAGCTCCATTCAGAGCTTGATAGATAGGCCCCCTTGTTACTACTGCATGGGGGGGGGGGGGTAAACAGTGTTAGTCTATACAGTACCACTATATACAGTACGGGGGGGCTGGACCATGTCACAGACTACTGTGGTCACTTTATAAAGTACTGGGGCGGGTAGGGTCAGGCCAGCCATCTCACCAGCAGATTACAGACTGTGTCACTGACTCACTATATACAGTACTGGTGGGTTAAACAGTGTCACTATATACAGTAATAAAGGTCAGACCATCTCACAGACTGTGGGCACAGGGTACCTCCTTTTGCAGACATGTAATCTGATTCACATTTTTTTTCTGTGTTAAATGTAATATATATATATATATATCTCAAATTCACTTTTTTTTGGGGGGGGGGGGGGGCTTGCTTAGATTCTTGCACCTGGGCCCTGTGGTTTCTAGTTACGCCTCTGAATGTAACATGCCCCTATAAATCAGCAGTTTAATTACTATTGTGTAAAAGATCTGCAAAAAAAAAAAAAGGTTTTAGAAGCATTTTATAAATGTCCATTTTATAAAACTTAAAGGGACATGGAATTTATTTTACATAGAGCATACAATTAAAAAAAAACAATCTATATTTAGATTCTTTTGGAATCCTTTGATGAAACTGTTGCCTTACTGGGTCTGGCATAGATTTTAGTGTAAATATCTTTCTCGCTAGAGCAAGAGTCCCCTTGAAGCAGCATTTGTGCAAAGCTTTGGGTTACTAGCTGAGACTACCTGGAATGGAATCTATCTGTGTTACTGTGTAATAAATTACTTAATATTGGGATTTGGGAATGAGCGGAAGTTCACAAATTATATATTTTTGGTTCCCTCTCTCTAAGGCCCCTACTTATCAAGCCGTCAACCGCAAATACGCTGGAATTCCGCAGCGTAATTGTGGCGAGCTTGATTCCCCTTAGTTATCAAACCCTACAGACCGGCAAAAGTAGAAATCTGTGACGTAACATACGATCCGCCGGTATCAGATCGATGGTTACCTCACTACAGATGTCCTGAATACAAATTTGGCACTATCTGACTACTTTTGCTAGTTAACAAATGTTTACCAGGTACGCTCGCTACTATTCCGGCCCAGCGTACCTGGTTTTCAATGCCATAGGAATCAATAAGAGTCTGAAATCAGCGAAAGCTTATGTTCGCTGCTGCCCGATACCCCATTGATTTCTATGGGAGAATACAAGTTATGTTTACACCTAACACACTAACATGTACCCCGAGTCTAAACACCCCTAATCTGCCATCCCCTACACCGCCGCCACCTACATTATACTTATTAACCCCTAATCTCTCCCTCCCCAATGTCGCCGCCAACCTACCTACATTTATTAACCCCTAATCTGCCTAATAAATGTATTAACCCCTAAATCTAAGTCTAACTCTAACCCTAACACCCCCTAACTTAAATACAATTTAAATAAATCTAAATAAAATTACTATTAATAACTAAATACTTACCTGTAAAATAAACCCTAAGCTAGCTACAATATAACTAATAGTTACATTGTATCTAGCTTAGGTTTTATTTTTATTTTACAGGCAAGTTTGTATTTATTTTAACTAGGTAGAATAGTTACTAAATAGTTATTCACTATTTAATAACTACCTAGCTAAAATAAATACAAACTTACCTGTAAAATGAAACCTAACCTATGTTACACTAACACCTAACACTACACTACAATTAAATCAATTACCTACATACACAATAAATTACAGAAAATAAAAAACAAATTACAAGATCTTTAAACTAATTTCACCTAATCTAAGAGCCCTATCAAAATAAAAAAGCTCCCACAAAATAAAAAAAACCCTAGCCTAAACTAAACTACAAATAGCCCTTAAAAGGGCCTTTTGCGAGGCATTGCCCCAAAGTAATCAGCTCTTTTTCCTGTAAAAAAATACAAACAACCCCCCCAACAGTTAAACCCACCACCCACACAACCAACCCCCCAAATAAAACCCTATCTGAAAAGGGCATTTGGATGGGCATTGCCCTTAAAAGGGCATTTAGCTCTATTGCAGGCCCAAACCCTAATCTAAAACTAAAACCCACCCAATAAACCCTTAAAAAAATCCTAACACTAACCCCCTGAAGATTCACTTACCAGGAGAAGTCTTCATCCAAGCGGCAAGAAGTCCTCAACGAAGCCAGCAGAAGTGGTCCTGCAGATGGGCAGAAGTGGTGCGCTCCTAATATCTGATTACCGGCTGTGCCAGAAAAATACCGGCTGGGTGGCAACCCTAATTCACATTATATTGCATAAATATGCTTTTACACACACGCACATACACATACATACAGACTCACACACATACACACTAGTGATGTCGCGAACTGTCCGCCGGTGACCAGTTCCCGGCGATCTTAGCTTGTTTGCGTTCGCCGCGGCGGGCGAACATATGCGATGTTCGATCCGCCCCCTATTCGTCATCATTGAGGAAACTTTGACCCTGTATCTCACAGTCTGCAGACACATTTGAGCCAATCAGCAGCAGACACTCCCCCCCGACCCTCCCAGCTCCTGGGCAGCAGCCATTTTAGATTCATTACAATCCTGCATTCTTAGTGAGAGGAGGTTTAGTGCTGCTGCTGGTGATTTTAAAGGGAAATAGATAGCTAGGCTAGTGTATTCAGTGTCCACTACAGTCCTGAATGACTCATCTAATCTCTGCTGTAAGGACAGCACCCCAAAAAGCCCTTTTTAGGGCTAGAACTTCAGCACAAAAAGCCCTTTTTAGGGCTAGAACTTCAGTCGTTTTTTGTTGTTGTTTTTTTTGTAATTTTATTTGCATTTGCCTGCCTGTCAGCCTGTGTGTGAGGCTCACAGCATAAACTGTGATTAATTCTTCTGTGCCACCACTAATATCTGCTTAATATTAGTGTAATTTTAAAAAAAAAAAGCTTTTACATCATTTTGCTAGTGTAATCTAAGTTCATTTTCCATCACGCCTGTGTGTCAGGCCCACATCATATACTGTGATTAATTGCTCTGTTTTCCACCACTTATATCTGGTGTAACATTAGTGTAAATTTTTTTAAAAAAAAAACTTTTACATCAGTCTGCTATTGTTATTTAATTTTAGTTGCCAGGCCAGCGTGCCACTAGTGCCAGCCTGTGTAAGGGCCTAAGGGAACATTAGTGTAAATTTTAAAAAAAAAAAACTTTTACATCAGTCTGCTATTGTTATTTAATTTTAGTTGCCAGGCCAGCGTGCCACTAGTGCCAGCCTGTGTAAGGGCCTAAGGGAACATTAGTGTAAATTTTTTTAAATAAAACTTTTACATCAGTCTGCTATTGTGATTTAATTTTAGTTGCCAGGCCAGCGTGCCACTAGTGCCAGCCTGTGTAAGGGCCTAAGGGAACATTAGTGTAAAAATATTTTTAAAAAAACTTTTACATCAGTCTGCTATTGTTATTTAATTTTAGTTGCCAGGCCAGCGTGCCACTAGTGCCAGCCTGTGTAAGGGCCTAAGGGAACATTAGTGTAAATTTAAATAAAAAAACCTTTTACATCAGTCTGCTATTGTTATTTAATTTTAGTTGCCAGGCCAGCGTGCCACTAGTGCCAGCCTGTGTAAGGGCCTAAGGGAACATTAGTGTAAATTAAAAATAAAAAACATTTTACATCAGTCTGCTATTGTTATTTAATTTTAGTTGCCAGGACAGCGTGCCACTCGTGCCAGCCTGTGTAAGGGCCTAAGGGAACATTAGTGTAAATTTAAAAAAAAAAATGTTTTACATCAGTCTGCTATTGTTATTTAATTTTAGTTGCCAGGCCAGCGTGCCACTAGTGCCAGCCTGTGTAAGGGCCTAAGGGAACATTAGTGTAAATTTAAAAAAAAAAAACTTTTACATCAGTCTGCTATTGTGATTTAATTTTAGTTGCCAGGCCAGCGTGCCACTATTGCCAGCCTGTGTAAGGGCCTAAGGGAACAGTAGTGTAAATTTTTTTAAAACAAAACTTTTACATCAGTCTGCTATTGTTATTTAATTTTAGTTGCCAGGCCAGCGTGCCACTAGTGCCAGCCTGTGTAAGGGCCTAAGGGAACATTAGTGTAAATTTTTTTTAAAAAAATATTTACATCAGTCTGCTATTGTTATTTAATTTTAGTTGCCAGGCCAGCGTGCCACTAGTGCCAGCCTGTGTAAGGGCCTAAGGGAACATTAGTGTAATTTTTTTTAAAAAAAACTTTTACATCAGTCTGCTATTGTTATTTAATTTTAGTTGCCAGGCCAGCGTGCCACTAGTGCCAGCCTGTGTAAGGGCCTAAGGGAAATTTAGTGTAAATTTAAATAAAAAAACCTTTTACATCAGTCTGCTATTGTTATTTAATTTTAGTTGCCAGGCCAGCGTGCCACTAGTGCCAGCCTGTGTAAGGGCCTAAGGGAACATTAGTGTAAAAGTTTTTTTAAAAAAAAACTTTTACATCAGTCTGCTATTGTTATTTAATTTTAGTTGCCAGGCCAGCGTGCCACTAGTGCCAGCCTGTGTAAGGGCCTAAGAGAACATTAGTGTAAAAATTTTTTAAAAAAAAACTTTTACATCAGTCTGCTATTGTTATTTAATTTTAGTTGCCAGGCCAGCGTGCCACTAGTGCCAGCCTGTGTAAGGGCCTAAGAGAACATTAGTGTAAAAAAATTTTTAAAAAAAACTTTTACATCAGTCTGCTATTGTTATTTAATTTTAGTTGCCAGGCCAGCGTGCCACTAGTGCCAGCCTGTGTAAGGGCCTAAGGGAACATTAGTGTAAATTTTTTTTAAAAAAAAACTTTTACATCAGTCTGCTATTGTTATTTAATTTTAGTTGCCAGGCCAGCGTGCCACTAGTGCCAGCCTGTGTAAGGGCCTAAGGGAACATTAGTGTAAATTTAAAAAAAAAATGTTTTACATCAGTCTGCTATTGTTATTTAATTTTAGTTGCCAGGCCAGCGTGCCACTAGTGCCAGCCTGTGTAAGGGCCTAAGGGAACATTAGTGTAAATTTAAAAAAAAAAAAACTTTTACATCAGTCTGCTATTGTTATTTAATTTTAGTTGCCAGGCCAGCGTGCCACTAGTGCCAGCCTGTGTAAGGGCCTAAGGGAACAGTAGTGTAAATTTAAAAAAAAAACCTTTTACATCAGTCTGCTATTGTTATTTAATTTTAGTTGCCAGGCCAGCGTGCCACTAGTGCCAGCCTGTGTAATGGCCTAAGGGAACATTAGTGTAAATTTTGTAAAAAAAAACTTTTACATCAGTCTGCTATTGTTATTTAATTTTAGTTGCCAGGCCAGCGTGCCACTAGTGCCAGCCTGTGTAAGGGCCTAAGGGAACATTAGTGTAATTTTTTTTAAAAAAAACTTTTACATCAGTCTGCTATTGTTATTTAATTTTAGTTGCCAGGCCAGCGTGCCACTAGTGCCAGCCTGTGTAAGGGCCTAAGGGAACATTAGTGTAAATTTAAAAAAAAAAATGTTTTACATCAGTCTGCTATTGTTATTTAATTTTAGTTGCCAGGCCAGCGTGCCACTAGTGCCAGCCTGTGTAAGGGCCTAAGGGAACATTAGTGTAAATTTAAAAAAAAAAAACTTTTACATCAGTCTGCTATTGTTATTTAATTTTAGTTGCCAGGCCAGCGTGCCACTAGTGCCAGCCTGTGTAAGGGCCTAAGGGAACATTAGTGTAAAAAAAATTTTTAAAAAAACTTTTACATCAGTCTGCTATTGTTATTTAATTTTAGTTGCCAGGCCAGCGTACCACTAGTGCCAGCCTGTGTAAGGGCCTAAGGGAACATTAGTGTAAATTTTTTTTAAAAAAAAACTTTTACATCAGTCTGCTATTGTTATTTAATTTTAGTTGCCAGGCCAGCGTGCCACTAGTGCCAGCCTGTGTAAGGGCCTAAGGGAACATTAGTGTAAATTTAAAAAAAAAATGTTTTACATCAGTCTGCTATTGTTATTTAATTTTAGTTGCCAGGCCAGCGTGCCACTAGTGCCAGCCTGTGTAAGGGCCTAAGGGAACATTAGTGTAAATTTAAAAAAAAAAAAACTTTTACATCAGTCTGCTATTGTTATTTAATTTTAGTTGCCAGGCCAGCGTGCCACTAGTGCCAGCCTGTGTAAGGGCCTAAGGGAACATTAGTGTAAAAAAATTTTAAAAAAAAACTTTTACATCAGTCTGCTATTGTTATTTAATTTTAGTTGCCAGGCCAGCGTACCACTAGTGCCAGCCTGTGTAAGGGCCTAAGGGAACATAAGTGTAAATTTAAAAAAAAAAAACGTTTACATCAGTCTGCTATTGTTATTTAATTTTAGTTGCCAGGCCAGCGTGCCACTAGTGCCAGCCTGTGTAAGGGCCTAAGGGAACATTAGTGTAAATTTAAAAAAAAAACTTTTACATCAGTCTGCTATTGTTATTTAATTTTAGTTGCCAGGCCAGCGTGCCACTAGTGCCAGCCTGTGTAAGGGCCTAAGGGAACATTAGTGTAAAAAAAATTTTTAAAAAAACTTTTACATCAGTCTGCTATTGTTATTTAATTTTAGTTGCCAGGCCAGCGTACCACTAGTGCCAGCCTGTGTAAGGGCCTAAGGGAACATTAGTGTAAATTTTCTAAAAAAAAACTTTTACATCAGTCTGCTATTGTTATTTAATTTTAGTTTCCAGGCCAGCGTGCCACTAGTGCCAGCCTGTGTAAGGGCCTAAGGGAACATTAGTGTAAATTTAAATAAAAAAAACTTTTACATCAGTCTGCTATTGTTATTTAATTTTAGTTGCCAGGCCAGCGTGCCACTAGTGCCAGCCTGTGTAAGGGCCTAAGGGAACATTAGTGTAAATTTAAATAAAAAAAACTTTTATATCAGTCTGCTATTGTTATTTAATTTTAGTTGCCAGGCCAGCGTGCCACTAGTGCCAGCCTGTGTAAGGGCCTAAGGGAACATTAGTGTAAATTTAAATAAAAAAAACTTTTATATCAGTCTGCTATTGTTATTTAATTTTAGTTGCCAGGCCAGCGTGCCACTAGTGCCAGCCTGTGTAAGGGCCTAAGGGAACATTAGTGTAAATTTTGTAAGAAAAAACTTTTACATCAGTCTGCTATTGTTATTTAATTTTAGTTGCCAGGCCAGCGTGCCACTAGTGCCAGCCAGTGTAAGGGCCTAAGGGAACATTAGTGTAAAAAAATTTTTAAAAAAAACTTTTACATCAGTCTGCTATTGTTATTTAATTTTAGTTGCCAGGCCAGCGTGCCACTAGTGCCAGCCTGTGTAAGGGCCTAAGGGAACATTAGTGTAAATTTTTTTAAAAAAAAACTTTTACATCAGTCTGCTATTGTTATTTAATTTTAGTTGCCAGGCCAGCGTGCCACTAGTGCCAGCCTGTGTAAGGGTCTAAGGGAACATTAGTGTAAATTTTTTAAAAAAAAACTTTTACATCAGTCTGCTATTGTTATTTAATTTTAGTTGCCAGGCCAGCGTGCCACTAGTGCCAGCCTGTGTAAGGGCCTAAGGGAACATTAGTGTAAATTAAAAAAAAAAAAAACTTTTACATCAGTCTGCTATTGTTATTTAATTTTAGTTGCCAGGCCAGCGTGCCACTAGTGCCAGCCTGTGTAAGGGCCTAAGGGAACATTAGTGTAAATTTTGTAAAAAAAAACTTTTACACCAGTCTGCTATTGTTATTTAATTTTAGTTGCCAGGCCAGCGTGCCACTAGTGCCAGCCTGTGTAAGGGCCTAAGGGAACATTAGTGTAAATTTAAAAAAAAAAAAAACTTTTACATCAGTCTGCTATTGTTATTTAATTTTAGTTGCCAGGCCAGCATGCCACTAGTGCCAGCCTGTGTAAGGGCCTAAGGGAACATTAGTGTAATTTTTTTTAAAAAAACCTTTTACATCAGTCTGCTATTGTTATTTTATTTTAGTTGCCAGGCCAGCGTGCCACTAGTGCCAGCCTGTTTAAGGGCCTAAGGGAACATTAGTGTAAATTTTTTTAAAAAAACCTTTTACATCAGTCTGCTATTGTTATTTAATTTTAGTTGCCAGGCCAGCATGCCACTAGTGCCAGCCTGTGTAAGGGCCTAAGGGAACATTAGTGTAATTTTTTTTTAAAAAAAAACCTTTAACATCAGTCTGCTATTGTTATTAAATTTTAGTTGCCAGGCCAGCGTGCCACTAGTGCCAGCCTGTGTAAGGGCCTAAGGGAACATTAGTGTAAATTAAAAAAAAAAAAACTTTTACATCAGTCTGCTATTGTTATTTAATTTTAGTTGCCAGGCCAGCGTGCCACTAGTGCCAGCCTGTGTAAGGGCCTAAGGGAACATTAGTGTAAAAAAATTTTAAAAAAACTTTTACATCAGTCTGCTATTGTTATTTAATTTTAGTTGCCAGGCCAGCGTGCCACTAGTGCCAGCCTGTGTAAGGGCCTAAGGTAACATTAGTGTAAATTTAAAAAAAAAAAAAAAAACTTTTACATCAGTCTGCCATTGTTATTTAATTTTAGTTGCCAGGCCAGCGTGCCACTAGTGCCAGCCTGTGTAAGGGCCTAAGGGAACATTAGTGTAAAATGTTTTTAAAAAAACTTTTACATCAGTCTGCTATTGTTATTTAATTTTAGTTGCCAGGCCAGCGTGCCACTAGTGCCAGCCTGTGTAAGGGCCTAAGGGAACATTAGTGTAAATTTTTAAAAAAAAAAACTTTTACATCAGTCTGGTATTGTTATTTAATTTTAGTTGCCAGGCCAGCGTGCCACTAGTGCCAGCCTGTTTAAGGGCCTAAGGGAACATTAGTGTAAATTAAAAATAAAAAACATTTTACATCAGTCTGCTATTGTTATTTAATTTTAGTTGCAAGGCCAGCGTGCCACTAGTGCCAGCCTGTGTAAGGGCCTAAGTGAACATTAGTGTAAATATGTAAAAAAAAAAACTTTTACATCAGTCTGCTATTGTTATTTAATTTTAGTTGCCAGGCCAGCGTGCCACTAGTGCCAGCCTGTGTAAGGGCCTAAGGGAACAGTAGTGTAAATTTAAATAAAAAAAACTTTTACATCAGTCTGCTATTGTTATTTAATTTTAGTTGCCAGGCCAGCGTGCCACTAGTGCCAGCCTGTGTAATGGCCTAAGGGAACATTAGTGTAAATTTTGTAAAAAAAAACTTTTACATCAGTCTGCTATTGTTATTTAATTTTAGTTGCCAGGCCAGCGTGCCACTAGTGCCAGCCTGTGTAAGGGCCTAAGGGAACATTAGTGTAATTTTTTTTAAAAAAAACTTTTACATCAGTCTGCTATTGTTATTTAATTTTAGTTGCCAGGCCAGCGTGCCACTAGTGCCAGCCTGTGTAAGGGCCTAAGGTGTCAGATCCTGTCTCTAACAAATGAGAAGATGTCTCTCAGGTGTTACTGTGAATGATTCAACTGAAACACAATTGCAGACCTTTAACAAAATGAATGGTTTTGTTTCACCAAGTTATAAGTAGTCCATATAGTGAGATGAACTCTTGTTATTTAGTGATGATTAGTAGAAGTTAAGTGGATAAGAATATTGTATTAAATACACAATTCTTAAATGTACTATCAGAATTTGTGCCTGGGGTAAAGAAGTCAGAGTATTTGTAGTGCCGAGACTATGATTTAGTTAGAGCCACAGTTCATATCAGGCAGAGTCTATGAAAGTCAATATGTGACAACTTAGCATGTATATACAATCTTTTGCTGTGTAGTAGCAGTCTTGATAGATCAGAATAACAGTGTGAGGTAATTTTACCTGATGTATTAATTCAACAGCTTCTGTGAGCCGATAGTCCTCTCCGTGTGAATGCCGAAAGCCGTCTTCGGTAGCTACCGGAAGTGAGGTCAGCGAAGGTGAATCTCAATTTGCAGCGTCTGTCGATACAGAGCGTAAGGCAGCTCCGATAGATAGGAACCTTGTATCCAATAAGGTATTTAGAAAAAGTAACAATAAGTTGCCAGAATATTCAAACAGCAAGTATCTGAAAATAACGAAAGAAGGAAGTTGTATCCTATGAAATAGAGCAAGACAACGCTCTAGGTATTTGTAAATCCAAAGCTTTAGCAAAAACGAAGTGTTCACTTCCAAAATACTAAGCACTGTGTGATAAGTGCGCCAAAGTTAAATAAGGGGAGGTATCCAATAAGGAGAAAGTGAGGATTTAAAGCAACAGTAATGTGAGTCCTTACATGACCCCCCACTTAAGGGAGCTGTTCCACAGCTGTAGGACGTGGTCGATCTGGGTGTCTACGATGATAAGTGGCAACCAGTCTGGGAGCATTCAAGTTGGAAACTGGTTCCCAGGAATCCTCCTCTTCAGAATAATGTTTCCATCTTACCAAATATTGAAGGGTTCCTTTACGAATTCTGGAATCCAGAATAGAATCAACTTCGTATTCTTCATCACCAAGAACTGGAGGGGTAGGAGGCAACAGAATCCTGTTATCACTAGTCTGTTTGTAAGGTTTAAGTAATGAAACATGTATGGTGGGATGAATTTTAATGGTACTGGGTAACTGTAACTTAATAGCATTCTTATTAATGATACGGAGTACAGGAAAAGGACCAATAAAAAGACTAGCAAGTTTTTTTGATGGAATTTGAAGTTTCAAGTTTTTTGTGGAGAGCCAAACCAGATCTCCAACATTATAAGTAGGAGGTTCACGTCTGCGTAGATCATAATACTTTTTCTGAACCGCTTGAGAGTTTAATATATTTTGTTGAATGAAGGTAAAGTTCTCCTGAAGAGAGTTGAGAAATTCCTCTACTGGTGGGGATTCAGAGGCTTTTTCAGGTGAGAAAGTGATACGTGGATGATATGCATAATTTGCAAAGAACGGAGTCATTTTTGTAGATGAATTTCTGGAATTGTTGTAAGAAAATTCCGCCATGGATAGATATTTCAACCAATCATTCTGGTGGTAAGCACAATAACATCTGATAAACTGATCGAGCCATTGATTAATCCTTTCTGCTTGTCCGTTCATTTGCGGATGGAAAGCAGTGGTAAATCTGTGATCTATCTGAGCTGCTTCACATAACTTTGACCAAAAGCGGGAGGTGAATTGACTTCCCCTGTCAGTGGTCAATATGGGTGGTATGCCATGTAATTTTACAATGTTTTCAAGGAATAACTGAGCTGTTTCACTTGCGGTGGGAAGCTTGTGGAATGGTATAAAGTGTGCCATTTTTGTGAAAATATCAACCACAACGAAAATGGTATTTTGGTTATTGGACAAAGGAAGATCAACTATGAAGTCCATAGAAACATGTTGCCAAGGCATTTCAGGTACAGGTAATGGCATTAAAAGTCCATATGGTGGTCTCCTTTCTGTCTTACAAGTGGTGCAAATGATACAGGATTGAATGTAGTCTATTACATCAGACTTCATTTTTGGCCACCAGAAGTGTCTGGTCAGTTGTTCTAATGTTCTGTTTACACCTGGATGTCCGGCAAGAGGTGAGTCATGATGTGCTTTTATCATCTCTGACCTAAGAGAGGGGGGTATAAAAACTTTCGTACCATGATAATATATGCCATCATACCTTTGGAGGCTTGGATGAGGTGAGTCCTGCTGATTTTCAGTATATGCCCTTAATTGTGTAACAAGAGGTGTTGTGAGACCAATGAAACGTTCAGGGGATATGATAGACCTAGGTAAGTCTTCAGGTTGAGGTTTTTCAGTCTGGCGAGATAAAGCATCTGCTTTCCCATTTTTAGCTGCAGGTCTATATATGATTTGGAAATTAAACCTATCAAAATAGAGACTCCATCTCACTTGTCTTGCTGATAATGTCTTATTGTTCTGCAGGTATTGTAAGTTTTTGTGGTCTGTCAGTATAGTAATGGGTACCTTTGTTCCTTCGAGAAGGTGCCTCCAATGTTCCAGAGATGATCTAATTGCAAGCAATTCTTTATCTCCAATGGAGTAATTTCGTTCTGCTGGAGTCATAACCTTGGAGTAGAAGGATACTGGATGTAAAGGATCAGTTAATGATTTCTGCTGAGAGAGGATTGCCCCTATAGCGAAATCGGAGGAATCAACTTCTAGAGTATATGGGTAGGAAGGATTGGGAAATTGTAAAATTGGGGCACTAGTGAATCTTTCTTTGAGATAAAGGAATGCATCGTTTGCAGCGGAGGACCAGCGGAAAGGAGTTTTATCTCCTGTAAGACAAGTGAGTGGCTTCACAATTTTGGAAAAATTCTTAATAAACTTTCTATAGTAATTCGAGAACCCAAGGAAACGTTGTAATTGTTTCTTGGTTCTTGGCACTGGCCAGTTAGTGACTGCATCGACTTTTTCAGGTTGCATTTGAATACCTTTAGGTGATATGTTATATCCTAAGAAAGAGACATTATCGGTGTGGAACATGCATTTCTCTGGTTTTGCATATAGTTTGTGAGTTCTAAGTCGGGAGAGAATCCATCTGACATGTTTCACATGTTCTGTTTTGGTTTTGGAGTAAATTAAAATGTCGTCTAAGTAGACAACAACGCAAACATCTAATAGATCCCTGAACACATCATTAATGAAGTGTTGGAATGTGGCAGGCGCATTGCAAAGGCCAAACGGCATTACGAGGTATTCGAAAAGACCGTATCGAGTACGGAATGCCGTTAGCCATTCATGACCTTCTTTTATTCTAATAAGATTGTAGGCGCCTCTTAAGTCCAGTTTAGTAAAGATGGTAGCTTCGGACAGCCTCTCAATCATTTCTGGGATCAAAGGTAAAGGGTAGCAATTTTTTATAGTGAGTTTATTCAATTCGCGATAATCTATTATGGGCCTCAATGACTGGTCTTTATTGCGCACAAAAAACATACCCGCCCCAGCTGGGGAGGTTGAGGGACGAATGAAGCCTTTTTTTAAATTCTCTTCTAGATACCCCTTAAGATGTTCTAATTCAGGTTGGCTTAGAGGATATAAGTGGCCAACAGGTATATTAGCACCAGGAAGTAATTGAATAGGGCAATCATATACCTGGTGGGGAGGAAGATTTTCGGATTCAGTCTTACTAAAGACATCACTGAAATCTTTATATTCTTTAGGAATATCAATCAGAGGTTCAGTAGTTTGTAATAAAAAAGAATCATGTAGGCAAGTAGTTTTGCAATATGGTGAAAGAAAATTTATTTGAAAAGGTAACCAATCAATGGAAGGGTTATGCACTTGTAACAATTTTAAACCCAAAATAACATTGAAGTGAGGGGAAGGTAATACATCGAATACCAATAACTCAATATGCCCTGATATATTCACAGTAAGGGGAACAGTCTGTTTGCTGATAGGGCCAGAACTGATAGTGGAACCATCTATTACTCTAATGGGTACAGGAATTTTTTTACATACAAGGGGTATGTTATTTCTTGAACAATACTCTTGATCAATGAAGTTTCCACATGCCCCTGAATCGACAATGGCATCAGTCGTCACTTGGCTTAGATCCCACTGTAATGAGAGATTGATTAAACAGTAGGAAGGATGGGTTACATTTTGTAAAGATGAGATATGAAGTTGCAACTTACTTTGTTTGTTTTTAAGAAGAACAGGACAGTCTTGTACAACATGTCCTGGATTTGCGCAGTACATACACAGGTTTTTCACCTTCCTGCGTAATTTTTCTTCTGGACTAAGAGGTCCCTTTATAACACCAATCTCCATGGCTTCAGCTGTTGGTTTAGAGGATGAATGAAACATTGGAGTAGGGATAGGGAATAACGGTTTAGTTTTAGTTTCAGTCCAAGACCTCTCTGCCTTTCTCTCTCTGAGCCTCCGGTCAATCTGAATTGCTAGTTTCATAACTCCTTCCAAAGTTTTAGGTATCTCTACTCTAGCAAACTCGTCTTTGAGGGATTCAGAAAGTCCCAATCTGAATTGATTGCGCAAAGCAATAGGATTCCAGAGAGAATCATTGGCAAGCTGTTTGAATTCGCTGATGTAGTCCTCGACGGGACGTTTCCCTTGTTTAAGGGATCTCATGGATGTCTCTGCTGTTAATTGCACATCTGAATCTTGGAACATTTCATCCATAGCTGAAAAAAAAGATTCTAGGGATCCAAGTATGGGATCATCAGTTTCCAGTAAATTATCAGCCCAGTTACGAGGTTCCGCTCTTAAAAGTGAAATGGCTGTTAATACTTTCAATCTTTCAGTGGGATATGTTCGCGGCTTCATAGTAAAAATTAACTGACATGCATTTTTAAAGTGTCTGTAATGTTTCCTATTACCAGAAAATACATCAGGTAAGGGAACTTGTGGTTCCAAAGTCATCTCTAACTGATTGGACTTTACAGCAATGGAATCCCTGATCACAGATTTTAAAGCTCTGTTTTCTATTTCCACTTCATGTAATCTTTGAGCTAATTGATCAACTTTTTGGGAAAGATTATACACAACTTGTGAAATGTCTGCTGGTTCCATTTCTTATGGCTTAGTATTATGTCAGATCCTGTCTCTAACAAATGAGAAGATGTCTCTCAGGTGTTACTGTGAATGATTCAACTGAAACACAATTGCAGACCTTTAACAAAATGAATGGTTTTGTTTCACCAAGTTATAAGTAGTCCATATAGTGAGATGAACTCTTGTTATTTAGTGATGATTAGTAGAAGTTAAGTGGATAAGAATATTGTATTAAATACACAATTCTTAAATGTACTATCAGAATTTGTGCCTGGGGTAAAGAAGCCAGAGTATTTGTAGTGCCGAGACTATGATTTAGTTAGAGCCACAGTTCATATCAGGCAGAGTCTATGAAAGTCAATATGTGACAACTTAGCATGTATATACAATCTTTTGCTGTGTAGTAGCAGTCTTGATAGATCAGAATAAAAGTGTGAGGTAATTTTACCTGATGTATTAATTCAACAGCTTCTGTGAGCCGATAGTCCTCTCCGTGTGAATGCCGAAAGCCGTCTTCGGTAGCTACCGGAAGTGAGGTCAGCGAAGGTGAATCTCAATTTGCAGCGTCTGTCGATACAGAGCGTAAGGCAGCTCCAATAGATAGGAACCTTGTATCCAATAAGGTATTTAGAAAAAGTAACAATAAGTTGCCAGAATATTCAAACAGCAAGTATCTTAAAAT
This sequence comes from Bombina bombina, assembly GCF_027579735.1. NCBI lineage: Eukaryota > Metazoa > Chordata > Amphibia > Anura > Bombinatoridae > Bombina > Bombina bombina. The sequence goes on along the minus strand of NC_069499.1, from coordinate 850,376,186 downwards.
AACGAAAGAAGGAAGTTGTATCCTATGAAATAGAGCAAGACAACGCTCTAGGTATTTGTAAATCCAAAGCTTTAGCAAAAACGAAGTGTTCACTTCCAAAATACTAAGCACTGTGTGATAAGTGCGCCAAAGTTAAATAAGGGGAGGTATCCAATAAGGAGAAAGTGAGGATTTAAAGCAACAGTAATGTGAGTCCTTACATAAGGGAACATTAGTGTATATTTTTTTAAATAAAATTTTTACATCAGTCTGCTATTGTGATTTAATTTTAGTTGCCGTCCAGCGTGCCACTAGTGCCAGCCTGTGTAAGGGCCTAAGGGAACATTAGTGTAAATTTAAAAAAAAACTTTTACATCAGTCTGCTATTGTTATTTAATTTTAGTTGCCAGGCCAGCGTGCCACTAGTGCCAGCCTGTGTAAGGGCCTAAGGGAACATTAGTGTAAATTTAAAAAAAAATGTTTTACATCAGTCTGCTATAGTTATTTAATTTTAGTTGCAAGGCCAGCGTGCCACTAGTGCCAGCCTGTGTAAGGGCCTAAGGGAACATTAGTGTAAATTTAAATAAAAAATTTTTTTACATCAGTCTGCTATTGTTATTTAATTTTAGTTGCCAGGCCAGCGTGCCACTAGTGCCAGCCTGTGTAAGGGCCTAAGGGAACATTAGTGTAAATTTTGTAAAAAAAAACTTTTACATCAGTCTACTATTGTTATTTAATTTTAGTTGCCAGGCCAGCGTGCCACTAGTGCCAGCCTGTGTAAGGGCCTAAGGGAACATTAGTGTAAAAAAAATTTAAAAAAACTTTTACATCAGTCTGCTATTGTTATTTAATTTTAGTTGCCAGGCCAGCGTGCCACTAGTGCCAGCCTGTGTAAGGGCCTAAGGGAACATTAGTGTAAATTTTTTTAAAAAAAACTTTTACATCAGTCTGCTATTGTTATTTAATTTTAGTTGCCAGGCCAGCGTGCCACTAGTGCCAGCCTGTGTAAGGGCCTAAGGGAACATTAGTGTAAATTTTTTTAAATAAAATTTTTACATCAGTCTGCTATTGTGATTTAATTTTAGTTGCCGTCCAGCGTGCCACTAGTGCCAGCCTGTGTAAGGGCCTAAGGGAACATTAGTGTAAATTTAAAAAAAAACTTTTACATCAGTCTGCTATTGTTATTTAATTTTAGTTGCCAGGCCAGCGTGCCACTAGTGCCAGCCTGTGTAAGGGCCTAAGGGAACATTAGTGTAAATTTAAAAAAAAAATGTTTTACATCAGTCTGCTATTGTTATTTAATTTTAGTTGCCAGGCCAGCGTGCCACTAGTGCCAGCCTGTGTAAGGGCCTAAGGGAACATTAGTGTAAATTTAAATAAAAAAAACTTTTACATCAGTCTGCTATTGTTATTTAATTTTAGTTGCCAGGCCAGCGTGCCACTAGTGCCAGCCTGTGTAAGGGCCTAAGGGAACATTAGTGTAAATTTTGTAAAAAAAAACTTTTACATCAGTCTGCTATTGTTATTTAATTTTAGTTGCCAGGCCAGCGTGCCACTAGTGCCAGCCTGTGTAAGGGCCTAAGGGAACATTAGTGTAAATTTAAAAAAAAAAACTTTTACATCAGTCTGCTATTGTTATTTAATTTTAGTTGCCAGGCCAGCGTGCAACTAGTGCCAGCCTGTGTAAGGGCCTAAGGGAACATTAGTGTAATTTTTTTAAAAAAAAACTTTTACATCAGTCTGCTATTGTGATTTAATTTTAGTTGCCAGGCCAGCGTGCCACTAGTGCCAGCCTGTGTAAGGGCCTAAGGGAACATTAGTGTAAATTTAAATAAAAAAAACTTTTACATCAGTCTGCTATTGTTATTTAATTTTAGTTGCCAGGCCAGCGTGCCACTAGTGCCAGCCTGTGTAAGGGCCTAAGGGAACATTAGTGTAAAAAAAAATTAAAAAAACTTTTACATCAGTCTGCTATTGTTATTTAATTTTAGTTGCCAGGCCAGCGTGCCACTAGTGCCAGCCTGTGTAAGGGCCTAAGGGAACATTAGTGTAAATTTTTTTAAAAAAAACTTTTACATCAGTCTGCTATTGTTATTTAATTTTAGTTGCCAGGCCAGCGTGCCACTAGTGCCAGCCTGTGTAAGGGCCTAAGGGAACATTAGTGTAAATTTTTTTTAATAAAATTTTTACATCAGTCTGCTATTGTGATTTAATTTTAGTTGCCGTCCAGCGTGCCACTAGTGCCAGCCTGTGTAAGGGCCTAAGGGAACATTAGTGTAAATTTAAAAAAAAACTTTTACATCAGTCTGCTATTGTTATTTAATTTTAGTTGCCAGGCCAGCGTGCCACTAGTGCCAGCCTGTGTAAGGGCCTAAGGGAACATTAGTGTAAATTTAAAAAAAAAATGTTTTACATCAGTCTGCTATTGTTATTTAATTTTAGTTGCCAGGCCAGCGTGCCACTAGTGCCAGCCTGTGTAAGGGCCTAAGGGAACATTAGTGTAAATTTAAATAAAAAAAACTTTTACATCAGTCTGCTATTGTTATTTAATTTTAGTTGCCAGGCCAGCGTGCCACTAGTGCCAGCCTGTGTAAGGGCCTAAGGGAACATTAGTGTAAATTTTGTAAAAAAAAACTTTTACATCAGTCTGCTATTGTTATTTAATTTTAGTTGCCAGGCCAGCGTGCCACTAGTGCCAGCCTGTGTAAGGGCCTAAGGGAACATTAGTGTAAATTTAAAAAAAAAAACTTTTACATCAGTCTGCTATTGTTATTTAATTTTAGTTGCCAGGCCAGCGTGCAACTAGTGCCAGCCTGTGTAAGGGCCTAAGGGAACATTAGTGTAATTTTTTTTAAAAAAAAACTTTTACATCAGTCTGCTATTGTGATTTAATTTTAGTTGCCAGGCCAGCGTGCCACTAGTGCCAGCCTGTGTAAGGGCCTAAGGGAACATTAGTGTAAATTTAAATAAAAAAAACTTTTACATCAGTCTGCTATTGTTATTTAATTTTAGTTGCCAGGCCAGCGTGCCACTAGTGCCAGCCTGTGTAAGGGCCTAAGGGAACATTAGTGTAAAAAATTTTTAAAAAAACTTTTACATCAGTCTGCTATTGTTATTTAATTTTAGTTGCCAGGCCAGCGTGCCACTAGTGCCAGCCTGTGTAAGGGCCTAAGGGAACATTAGTGTAAATTTAAATAAAAAAAACTTTTACATCAGTCTGCTATTGTTATTTAATTTTAGTTGCCAGGCCAGCGTGCCACTAGTGCCAGCCTGTGTAAGGGCCTAAGGGAACATTAGTGTAAAAATTTTTTAAAAAAACTTTTACATCAGTCTGCTATTGTTATTTAATTTTAGTTGCCAGGCCAGCGTGCCACTAGTGCCAGCCTGTGTAAGGGCCTAAGGGAACATTAGTGTAAATTTAAAAAAAAAAAACTTTTACATCAGTCTGCTATTGTTATTTAATTTTAGTTGCCAGGCCAGCATGCCACTAGTGCCAGCCTGTGTAAGGGCCTAAGGGAACATTAGTGTAAATTTAAAAAAAAAAAACGTTTACATCAGTCTGCTATTGTGATTTAATTTTAGTTGCCAGGCCAGCGTGCCAATAGTGCCAGCCTGTGTAAGGGCCTAAGGGAACATTAGTGTAAATTTAAAAAAAAAAACCTTTTACATCAGTCTGCTATTGTTATTTAATTTTAGTTGCCAGGCCAGCATGCCACTAGTGCCAGCCTGTGTAAGGGCCTAAGGGAACATTAGTGTAATTTTTTTAAAAAAAAACTTTTACATCAGTCTGCTATTGTTATTTAATTTTAGTTGCCAGGCCAGCATGCCACTAGTGCCAGCCTGTGTAAGGGCCTAAGGGAACATTAGTGTAATTTAAAAAAAAAAAAAAAACTTTAACATCAGTCTGCTATTGTTATTAAATTTTAGTTGCCAGGCCAGCGTGCCACTAGTGCCAGCCTGTGTAAGGGCCTAAGGGAACATTAGTGTAAATTTTTTTAAAAAAAACTTTTACATCAGTCTGGTATTGTTATTTAATTTTAGTTGCCAGGCCAGCATGCCACTAGTGCCAGCCTGTTTAAGGGCCTAAGGGAACATTAGTGTAAATTAAAAAAAAAAAAAACCTTTAACATCAGTCTGCTATTGTTATTTAATTTTAGTTGCCAGGCCAGCGTGCCACTAGTGCCAGCCTGTGTAAGGGCCTAAGGGAACATTAGTGTAAAAAAATTTTAAAAAAACTTTTACATCAGTCTGCTATTGTTATTTAATTTTAGTTGCCAGGCCAGCGTGCCACTAGTGCCAGCCTGTGTAAGGGCCTAAGGTAACATTAGTGTAAATTTAAAAAAAAAAAAACTTTTACATCAGTCTGCTATTGTTATTTAATTTTAGTTGCCAGGCCAGCGTGCCACTAGTGCCAGCCTGTGTAAGGGCCTAAGGGAACATTAGTGTAAATTTTTTTAAAAAAACTTTTACATCAGTCTGCTATTGTTATTTAATTTTAGTTGCCAGGCCAGCGTGCCACTAGTGCCAGCCTGTGTAAGGGCCTAAGGGAGCAGTAGTGTAAATTTAAAAAAAAAAAAACTTTTACATCAGTCTGCTATTGTTATTTAATTTTAGTTGCCAGGCCAGCGTGCCACTAGTGCCAGCCTGTGTAAGGGCCTAAGGGAACATTAGTGTAAATTTTTTTAAAAAAAACTTTTACATCAGTCTGCTATTGTTATTTAATTTTAGTTGCCAGGCCAGCGTGCCACTAGTGCCAGCCTGTGTAAGGGCCTAAGGGAGCAGTAGTGTAAATTTAAAAAAAAAAAACTTTTACATCAGTCTGCTATTGTTATTTAATTTTAGTTGCCAGGCCAGCGTGCCACTAGTGCCAGCCTGTGTAAGGGCCTAAGGGAACATTAGTGTAAATTTTCTAAAAAAAAACTTTTACATCAGTCTGCTATTGTTATTTAATTTTAGTTGCCAGGCCAGCGTGCCACTAGTGCCAGCCTGTGTAAGGGCCTAAGGGAACATTAGTGTAAATTTTTTTTAAAAAAACTTTTACATCAGTCTGCTATTGTTATTTAATTTTAGTTGCCAGGCCAGCGTGCCACTAGTGCCAGCCTGTGTAAGGGCCTAAGGGAAAATTAGTGTAAATTTTTTAAAAAAAAACTTTTACATCAGTCTGCTATTGTTATTTAATTTTAGTTGCCAGGCCAGCGTGCCACTAGTGCCAGCCTGTGTAAGGGCCTAAGGGAACATTATTGTAAAATGTTTTTAAAAAAACTTTTACATCAGTCTGCTATTGTTATTTAATTTTAGTTGCCAGGCCAGCGTGCCACTAGTGCCAGCCTGTGTGTCAGGCTCCCAGCATATACTGTGCCTACTTCCATCCTCAGTGCCGCCACTCCTATCTGGTGTAACATTAGTTTAAATTTTGTAAAAAAAAAACTTTTACATCAGTCTGCTAGTGTTATTTAATTTTAGTTGCCAGGCCAGCCTGCCACTAGTGCCAGCCTGTGTGTAAGGCTCCCAGCATATACTGTGCCTACTTCCATCCTCAGTGTCACCACTCATATCTGGTGTAACATTAGTGTAACTTTAAAAAAAAAAAAACTTTTACATCAGTCTGCTAGTGTTATTAATTGTAGTTGCCTGTCTGCCAGCGTGTGTGCCAGGCGCACTTTCCAACTAGTGCCACAAATCATATTTGTTATAACAGTAGTGTAAATATTTTAAATAAAAACTTTTTTGACTGTGAAACATCAGTCTGTTAGTGTAATCTAATTGTAGTTGCCTGCCTGCCAGCGTGTGTGCCAGGCCCACTTGCCAAGTTAGTGGCACCACTCATATTTGTTGTAACAGTAGTGTAAATATTTAAAATAAAAACTTTTTTGACTGTGAAACATCAGTCAGCTAGTGTAATCTAATTGCTGTTGCCTGCCTACCAGCGTGTGTGCCAGGCCCACTTGCCAACTAGTGCCACCAATCATATTTGTTATAACAGTATTGTAAATATTTAAAAAAAAACTTTTTTGACTGTGAAACATCAGTCAGCTAGTGTAATCTAATTGCTGTTGCCTGCCTACCAGCGTGTGTGCCAGGCCCACTTGCCAACTAGTGCCACCAATCATATTTGTTATAACAGTAGTGTAAATATTTAATAAAAAAACTTTTTTTACTGTGAAACATCAGTCTGCTATTGTAATCTAATTGAAGTTGCCTGCCTGCCAGCATGTGTGCCAGGCCCACTTGCCAAGTTAGTGGCACCACTCATATTTGTTGTAACAGTAGTGTAAATATTTTAAAAAAAAGCTTTTTTGACTGTGAAACATCAGTCAGCTAGTGCAATCTAATTGCAGTTGCCTGCCTGCCAGCGTGTGTGCCAGTCCCACTTGCCAACTAGTGCCACCACTCATATTTGTTATAACAGTAGTGTAAATATTTAAGAAAAAAACTTTTTTGACTGTGAAACATCAGTCTGCTATTGTAATCTAATTGAAGTTGCCTGCCTGCCAGCATGTGTGCCAGGCCCACTTGCCAAGTTAGTGGCACCACTCATATTTGTTGTAACAGTAGTGTAAATATTTAAAAAAAAAATGTTTTGACTGTGAAACATCATTCAGCTAGTGTAATCTAATTGCAGTTGCCTGCCTGACAGTGTGTGTGCCAGGCCCACTTGCCAACTAGTGCCACCACTCATATTTGTTATAACAGTAGTGTAAATATTTAAAAAAAAAATTGACTGTGAAACATCAGTCTGCTAGTGTAATCTAATTGAAGTTGCCTGCCTGCCAGCGTGTGTGCCAGGCTCACTTGCCAACTAGTGCCAACAATCAGATTTGTTGTAACAGTAGTGTAAATATTTAAATTAAAAATATTTTGGACTGTGAAACATCAGTCTGCTATTGTAATCTTATTGCATTTGCCTGCTTGCCTGCCAGCGTGTGTGCCAGGCCCACTTGCCAAGTTAGTGGCACCACACATATTTGTTGTAACAGTAGTTTAAATATTTAAAAAATAAACATTTTTGACTGTGAAAAATCAGTCTGCTTTTTTGTGTCAGGCTCACAGCGTATACTGTGCCCACTTGCCCGGTGCCATCACTCATATCTTGTTTAATAGTAGTGTAAGTGTACATTTCAAAAAAATAAACTTTTTGGATTGTGAAACACCAGTCTGCTTTTTTGTGTCCGGCTCACAGTGTATACTGTGCCCACTTGCCCAGTGCCACCACTTATATCTTGTTTAATATTAGTGTAAGTGTACATTTAAAAAAAAAAACGTTTTGGATTGTGAAACATCAGTCTGCTTTTTTGTGTCAGGCTCACAGCGTATACTGTGCCCACTTGCCCAGTGGCACCACTCATATTTTGTTTAATAGTAGTGTAAGTGTACATTTAAAAAAAAATGACAGGCAGAGGCAGGCCACCCCACAGGTGCCGTCGTGGTCGTGGTGCTTTGATTCCCTTTGACCCTACAACTATGCACAGTGTTCAGAGGCGGGTGCCATGAACGCGAAAAGTTCTGAGGAGGACCTAGTTGAATGGCTAACACAGGACACCCAATCTTCTACAGCTTCCACTCCTAACCTTGACGCACCATCCACCTCCGCTTTACTTGATCTGTCAGAGGAGTTATTCACACATCATTTGGAAGAAATGAGTGATGCGCAACCATCATTGACAGAGGATGTAGATAACAGTGATATGTCTCAGTCAGGCAGCATTACAGACATGGACGTACGGTGTGATGATGATGATGATGATGATGTTGTACCCGCTGCTGCTTCCTTTGTTGATTTGTCAGATACAAGTGAAACGGTTGATGATGATGAGTCCGTGGATGTCACGTGGGTGCCCGCTAGAAGAGAAGAAGAAGAGGGGGAAAGTTCAGATGGGGAGACAGAGAGGAGGAGGAGGAGGAGACGAGTTGGAAGCAGGGGGAGGTCGTTGCAAGGAGCTAGTGGCACAGTCAGACAGCATGCATCGGCACCCGGGGTCAGCCAGACAGCACGCCAATCAACGCATGCTGTTGCCACCACCAGAATGCCGTCATCGCAGAGCTCAGCAGTGTGGCATTTTTTTGTGTGTCTGCCTCTGACAACAGCGATGCCATTTGCAACCTGTGCCAAAAGAAACTGAGTCGTGGGAAGTCCAACACCCACCTAGGTACAACTGCTTTGCGAAGGCACATGGTCTCACATCACAAACGCAGATGGGATGAACACATGAGTAGAAGCAGCACACAAACTCAAAGCCGCCATCCTCCCCCTGGTCCAGCATCTTCAGCCACGTCAACCACTGCTGTCCTCCTTGCCCCCTCTCAACCATCCGCCACTCAGTCTCTCTTACGTAGCAGTTCCTGGTCATCTTCCCACAGTCAGGTGTCTGTCAAGGACATGTTTGAGTGTAAGAAGCCAATTTCCCAAAGTCACCCCCTTGCCCGGTGTCTGACAGCTGTCTTGTCTGAACTCTTAGCCCACCAGCTTTTACCATACAAAAAAAGCTGTTAACGAGTATTTGTATGACCGGGGTGCTAGGACAGCCTCTGGGGAGCTGGGGATTTTTTTGCCATGTTACTGGACGCTCATGCGCAATGCCTGTAGGCTCATGCGTCCTTTTGAGAAGGTGACAAACCTAGTCAGTCGCACCGAAGGCACCATCAGCGACATCATACTGTTTGTTTTCTTCCTGCTGGATCAGGCCGTAGATGAGCGTGAAGAGGAAGAGTTGTGGTCTCCATCACCACCAGAAACAGCCTTATCAGCATCGCTTGCTGGACCAGCGGCAACGCAGGAAGAGAATTGTGAGGAAGAGGAGTCAGAGGAGGAATGTGGCTTTGAGGAGGAGGAGGAAGACCAAGCACAACAGGCATCCCAGGGTGCTCATTGTTGTCACCTATCTGGTACCCATGGTGTTGTACGTGGCTGGGGGGAAGAAGATACCTTTAGTGAAATCAGTGAGGACGAGGAACGGGACATGATTAGCTCGGCATCCAACCTTGTGCAAATGGGGTCTTTCATGCTGTCGTGCCTGTTGAGGGACCCTCGTATAAAAAAGCTGAAGGAGAACGACCTGTACTGGGTGTCCACGCTACTAGACCCCCGGTATAAGCATGAAGTTACTGAAATGTTACCCAATTCCCGCAAGTCGGAAAGGATGGAGCAGTTAAAAAATAAATTAAAAGGTATGCTTTACACAGCGTATAAGGGTGATGTCACAGCACAACGGGAATCTAACAGGGGAAGAGATGAAAGTAATCCTCCTCCTCCCACGACCACGACGGCAAGGACAGGATGCTTTCCAGACGTGTTGTTGATGGAGGACATGCAGACCTTTTTAACTCCTATGCAAAGCCACAGCCCTTCGGGATCCAGCCTCAGAGAAAGACTCAACCAACAGGTAGCAGACTACCTCGCATTAACTGCTTAACTGCGGATCTCGACACTCTGAGGAGCGATGGACCCCTTGACTAGTGGGTGTGCAGGCTTGACCTGTGACCTGAGCTATCCCAATTTGCAATCGAACTTCTGGGCTGCCCCGCTTCAAGTGTCCTGTCAGAAAGGACCTTCAGTGCAGCAGGAGGTATTGTCACTGAGAAGAGAAGTCGCCTAGGTCAAAAAAATCTTGATTAGCTCACCTTTATTAAAATGAATGAGGGATGGATCCCAAAGGGACTGACATTGTGCGATACATTAGAGTATAAAAGGCCTGATGAGATGAGCTGCCTTGGGCTACAAATTGTACACACGCTGCTGTATTTTATCTTCGAATGCCGGATGACTTGCGTGACTTATCCGCCAACAACTAGGGTTCAAGCCGCAATGTTTTAGGGCACTTTCTAACTGTCAAACAAACATCAATTTTTCTGGCCGCTGCTACAGCAGTGGCTGCAACAATAACTTATTTTTCAGGCATTTGTACATGCCTAATTTTTCTGGCCTCTGGTGCTGCACTGTGGCTACAAAACACAAACCAAAAAAAAAGACACATAACAGTGATTAAACTGTTAAGAATAGTACTACTTAACACACCACTCATATCTGGTGGCACAGTAGATTGCACGCGCAGTGCCCCAAATTTGAAGTAGGAGGACCGACCAAGCATCTTTTTCCATCTCCCGGTTCCTAAAAATTATCTCTGTGTTCCTAAAATTGATGCCATACCTGTACTCTATTGTGCAAAAGGATGGCATATGTGGTATTTCATGCTGTTGTGCCTGTTGAGGGTCGGGGACACCCGTATAAAAAGGCTGAAGGAGAACGACCTGTACTGGGTGTCCAAGCATCTTTTTCCATCTCCCGGTTCCTAAAAATTATCTCCGGGTTCCTAAAATCGATGCCATACCTGTACTCTATTGTGCAAAAGGATGGCATATGTGGTGTTTCATGCTGTTGTTTCTGTTGAGGGTCGGGGACACCCGTATAAAAAGGCTGAAGGAGAACGACCTGTACTGGGTGTCCAAGCATCTTTTTCCATCTCCTGGTTCCTAAAAATTATCTCTGGGTTCCTAAAATCGATGCCATACCTGTACTCGATTGTGCAAAAGGATGGTATATGTGGTGTTTCATGCTGTTGTTTCTGTTGAGGGTCGGGGACCCTCGTATAAAAAGGCTGAAGGAGAACGACCTGTACTGGGTGTCCAAGCATCTTTTTCCATCTCCCGGTTCCTAAAAATTATCTCTGGGTTCCTAAAATCGATGCCATACCTGTACTGGATTGTGCAAAAGGATGGCATATGTGGTGTTTCATGCTGTTGTTTCTGTTGAGGGTCGGGGACCCTCGTATAAAAAGGCTGAAGGAGAATGACCTGTACTGGGTGTCCAAGCATCTTTTTCCATCTCCCGGTTCCTAAAAATTATCTCTGGGTTCCTAAAATCGATGCCATACCTGTACTCTATTGTGCAAAAGGATGGCATATGTGGTGTTTCATGCTGTTGTTTCTGTTGAGGGTCGGGGACACCCGTATAAAAAGGCTGAAGGAGAACGACCTGTACTGGGTGTCCAAGCATCTTTTTCCATCTCCCGGTTCCTAAAAATTATCTCTGGGTTCCTAAAATTGATGCCATACCTGTACTGGATTGTGCAAAAGGATGGCATATGTGGTGTTTCATGCTGTTGTTTCTGTTGAGGGTCGGGGACCCTCGTATAAAAAGGCTGAAGGAGAACGACCTGTACTGGGTGTCCAAGCATCTTTTTCCATCTCCCGGTTCCTAAAAATTATCTCTGGGTTCCTAAAATCAATGCCATACCTGTACTCTATTGTGCAAAAGGATGGCATATATGGTATTTCATGCTGTTGTGCCTGTTGAGGGTCGGGGACCCAAGTATAAAAAGGCTGAAGGAGAACGACCTGTACTGGGTGTCCAAGCATCTTTTTCCATCTCCCGGTTCCTAAAAATTATCTCCGGGTTCCTAAAATCGATGCCATACCTATACTCTATTGTGCAAAAAGATGGGATATGTGGTATTTCATGCTGTTGTGCCTGTTGAGGGTCAGGGACCCAAGTATAAAAAGGCTGAAGGAGAACGACCTGTACTGGGTGTCCAAGCATCTTTTTCCATCTCCCGGTTCCTAAAAATTATCTCCGGGTTCCTAAAATCGATGCCATACCTGTACTGGATTGTGCAAAAGGATGGCATATGTGGTGTTTCATGCTGTTGTTTCTGTTGAGGGTCGGGGACCCTCGTATAAAAAGGCTGATGGAGAACGACCTGTACTGGGTGTCCAAACATCTTTTTCCATCTCCCGGATGTAGCGGTACTCCACTAGGGGGTCTCCCTTCCTCTGTCCAAACCCAGGGGTGGCCACCAGATAGTGGGACCAGAGATATAGTTGCTGAGACCGGGGTCAAGCCAGCTGGTGTATCTCCCACAGATAGGCTGGTCTCAGTGGACTCCCAGTCAGGTAGCGTCCTCTCTGCCCTGCAGCTCTTTCTTGGCAGGTATCGTCCCCTCTGCCTGTCTGCTTCTAGGCAGGAATAAATCCCCCTGCCAGGCTGCTTCTTGGCAGGAATAGATCCCTATGCCTCCAAATAGTGGGACCAGGGCTATCGTGGCTGTGACCAGGGTCAAGACAGCGGCTGTATCTCCCCCAGCTGGGCTGTTCTCAGTGGACTCCCAGGCAGGTAGCGTCCTCTCTGCCCTGCAGCTCTTTCTTGGCAGGTATCATCCCCTCTGCCTGTCTGCTTCTAGGCAGGAATAAATCCCCCTGCCAGGCTGCTTCTTGGCAGGAATAGATCCCTCTGCCTCAAAATAGTGGGACCAGGGCTATCGTGGCTGAGACCGGGGTCAAGCCAGCGGCTGTATCTCCCCCAGCTGGGCTGGTCTCAGTGGGCTCCCAGGCAGGTAGCGTCCCATCTGCCTGTCTGCTTCTAGGCAGGAATAGATCCCTCTGCCTCACTGCACACTTAGCGTGCCCTCTGGTTTCTTATAAACAGGAATTGATCCCTCTGCCTTGCTGCTCCTTTCAGGCAGGCCAGCTCTTTGCATACAGGCCCACGGACTCTGTAACAGAATGCAGGGTCAGAACCTCTGCAACTGGTATACCTGAAAGAATCAGACAGCACAAAAAGGCAATCCCGGACCCCAACCTGTACTCGATTGTGCAAAAGGAAGTAACCTTACCATGGGTCCCACTCCGCATGTCTTATTGTTTTACTCTGTCAGGGAAATTATATAACTATCAATCGTATCAATCAAATATATATTGCATCTATTGATCTCTGTAATTTGTATCGATCAAATGTATATTGCATCTTTTGATCTATGTTATTTGTATCTATCAAATGTATAGTGCATCTTTTGATCTGCCTTGCTGCTCCTTTCAGGCAGGCCAGCTCTTTGCAAAGAGGCCCACAGACTCTGTAACAGATCTCTCTTGCAGGGAGAGGTGCAGCACAATGCAGGGTCAGAACCTCTGCAAATGGTATACTCGAATGTGCAAAAGGAAGTAACCTTACCATGGGTCCCAAGTCCGCATGTTTTATTGTTATACTCTGTCAGGGAAATTATATAACTATCAATCGTATCAATCAAATATATATTGCATCTATTGATCTCTGTAATTCGTATTGATCAAATGTATATTGCATCTTTTGATCTATGTTATTCGTATCTATCAAATGTATATTGCATCTTTTGATCTGCCTTGCTGCTCCTTTCAGGCAGGCCAGCTCTTTGCATAGAGGCCCACAGACTCTGTAACAGATCTCTCTTGCAGGGAGAGGTGCAGCCACAATGCAGGGTCAGAACTTCTGCAACTGGTATACTCGAATGTGCAAAAGGAAGTAACCTTACCATGGGTCCCAGACGGCATGTCTTATTGTAATACTCTGTCAGTGAAATTATATAACTATCAATCGTATCAATCAAATATATATTGCATCTATTGATCTCTGTAATTCGTATCGATCAAATGTATATTGCATCTATTGATCTATGCAATTCGTATCTATCAAATGTATATTGCATCTATTGATCTATGGAATTCGCATCTATCAAATGTATATTGCATCTATTGATCTATGTAATTCATATCTATCAAATATATATTGCATCTTTTGATCTATGTAATTTGTATCTATCAAATGTAAATTGCATCTTTTGATCTATGTAATTCGTATCTATCAAATGTAAATTGCATCTATTGATCTATGGAATTCGTATCTATCAAATGTATATTGCATCTATTGATCTATGTAATTCATATCTATCAAATGTATATTTCATCTTTTGATCTATGTAATTCATATCTGGCTTAAAACCAGACTCTGCATCAACTATGTAATTTTCCGTGGGAGTTTTGCTATGGATCCCCCTCCGGCATGCCACAGTCCAGGTGTTAGTCCCCTTGAAACAACTTTTCCATCACTATTGCAGCCAGAAAGAGTCCCTGTGGGTTTTAAAATTCGCCTGTCCATTGAAGTCAATGGCGGTTCGCCCGGTTTGCCGGTTCGCAAACATTTGTGGAAGTTCGCATTCGCCATTCGCGAACGCAAAATTTTAGGTTTGCGACATCACTAATACACACACACACACACGCACACATACATACACATACATACACAAACACACACACATATATATATACATGATTATATAGGTATAGATATATACAGATATATATAGGAATATCTATTTATAAATACATAGAACATGTTCCACTTTGTGTAGAACATTGAGATTTACTAATATTTACTGTAAATACATAGTTAAAACCTATTAAATATGATTATTGCATAAATATGCTTTTACACACACACATACACATACATACACACACATATACATACATACACAAACACACACATATATACAGTATATACATGATTATATAGGTATAGATATATACAGATACAGGGAGTGCAGAATTATTAGGCAAATGAGTATTTTGACCACATCATCCTCTTTATGCATGTTGTCTTACTCCAAGCTGTATAGGCTCGAAAGCCTACTACCAATTAAGCATATTAGGTGATGTGCATCTCTGTAATGAGAAGGGGTGTGGTCTAATGACATCAACACCCTATATCAGGTGTGCATAATTATTAGGCAACTTCCTTTCCTTTGGCAAAATGGGTCAAAAGAAGGACTTGACAGGCTCAGAAAAGTCAAAAATAGTGAGATATCTTGCAGAGGGATGAAGCACTCTTAAAATTGCAAAGCTTCTGAAGCGTGATCATCGAACAATCAAGCGTTTCATTCAAAATAGTCAACAGGGTCGCAAGAAGCGTGTGGAAAAACCAAGGCGCAAAATAACTGCCCATGAACTGAGAAAAGTCAAGCGTGCAGCTGCCAAGATGCCACTTGCCACCAGTTTGGCCATATTTCAGAGCTGCAACATCACTGGAGTGCCCAAAAGCACAAGGTGTGCAATACTCAGAGACATGGCCAAGGTAAGAAAGGCTGAAAGACGACCACCACTGAACAAGACACACAAGCTGAAACGTCAAGACTGGGCCAAGAAATATCTCAAGACTGATTTTTCTAAGGTTTTATGGACTGATGAAATGAGAGTGAGTCTTGATGGGCCAGATGGATGGGCCCGTGGCTGGATTGGTAAAGGGCAGAGAGCTCCAGTCCGACTCAGACGCCAGCAAGGTGGAGGTGGAGTACTGGTTTGGGCTGGTATCATCAAAGATGAGCTTGTGGGCCTTTTCGGGTTGAGGATTGAGTCAAGCTCAACTCCCAGTCCTACTGCCAGTTTCTGGAAGACACCTTCTTCAAGCAGTGGTACAGGAAGAAGTCTGCATCCTTCAAGAAAAACATGATTTTCATGCAGGACAATGCTCCATCACACGCGTCCAAGTACTCCACAGCGTGGCTGGCAAGAAAGGGTATAAAAGAAGAAAATCTAATGACATGGCCTCCTTGTTCACTTGATCTGAACCCCATTGAGAACCTGTGGTCCATCATCAAATGTGAGATTTACAAGGAGGGAAAACAGTACACCTCTCTGAACAGTGTCTGAGAGGCTATGGTTGCTGCTGCACGCAATGTTGATGGTGAACAGATCAAAACACTGACAGAATCCATGGATGGCAGGCTGTTGAGTGTCCTTGCAAAGAAAGGTGGCTATATTGGTCACTAATTTGTTTTTGTTTTGTTTTTGAATGTCAGAAATGTATATTTGTGAATGTTGAGATGTTATATTGGTTTCACTGGTAAAAATAATTAATTGAAATGGGTATATATTTGTTTTTTGTTAAGTTGCCTAATAATTATGCACAGTAATAGTCACCTGCACACACAGATATCCCCCTAAAATAGCTATAACTAAAAACAAACTAAAAACTACTTCCAAAACTATTCAGCTTTGATATTAATGAGTTTTTTGGGTTCATTGAAAGAGAGGGGGAGAGACAAAAAGAGATAGGAAAGAGCTAAAGAGAGGGGGAAGAGCAGAAGAGAGGGGAAAGAGCAGAAGAGAAGGGAGAGAGAGAACAAAATAGAGAGGAAAGAGCAAAATAGAGGGAAAAGAGAGAAAAAGAGAGGGGGGAGAGAAAGAGAGCAAAAGAGAGGGGGAGAGAGAAAATAAGAGGGGGAAAGAGAGAGAGCAAAAGAGAGGGTAAGAGAGAGAGCAAAAGAGAGGGGGAAGAGAGAGCAAAAGTAGAGAGGGGAGAGAGAGGGGGAGAGAGAGGGAGAGAGAGCAAAAGAGAGGGGAAGAGAGAGAGCAAAAGAGAGGGATGGAGAGAGAGCAAAAGAGAGAGGAAAGAGCAAAAGAGAAGGGAGAGAGAGCAAAAGAGAGGTGGAGGTGGAGTACTGGTTTGGGCTGGTATCATCAAAGATGAGCTTGTGGGCCTTTTCGGGTTGAGGATTGAGTCAAGCTCAACTCCCAGTCCTACTGCCAGTTTCTGGAAGACACCTTCTTCAAGCAGTGGTACAGGAAGAAGTCTGCATCCTTCAAGAAAAACATGATTTTCATGCAGGACAATGCTCCATCACACGCGTCCAAGTACTCCACAGCGTGGCTGGCAAGAAAGGGTATAAAAGAAGAAAATCTAATGACATGGCCTCCTTGTTCACTTGATCTGAACCCCATTGAGAACCTGTGGTCCATCATCAAATGTGAGATTTACAAGGAGGGAAAACAGTACACCTCTCTGAACAGTGTCTGGGAGGCTATGGTTGCTGCTGCACGCAATGTTGATGGTGAACAGATCAAAACACTGACAGAATCCATGGATGGCAGGCTGTTGAGTGTCCTTGCAAAGAAAGGTGGCTATATTGGTCACTAATTTGTTTTTGTTTTGTTTTTGAATGTCAGAAATGTATATTTGTGAATGTTGAGATGTTATATTGGTTTCACTGGTAAAAATAATTAATTGAAATGGGTATATATTTGTTTTTTGTTAAGTTGCCTAATAATTATGCACAGTAATAGTCACCTGCACACACAGATATCCCCCTAAAATAGCTATAACTAAAAACAAACTAAAAACTACTTCCAAAACTATTCAGCTTTGATATTAATGAGTTTTTTGGGTTCATTGAAAGAGAGGGGGAGAGACAAAAAGAGATAGGAAAGAGCTAAAGAGAGGGGGAAGAGCAGAAGAGAGGGGAAAGAGCAGAAGAGAAGGGAGAGAGAGAACAAAATAGAGAGGAAAGAGCAAAATAGAGGGAAAAGAGAGAAAAAGAGAGGGGGGAGAGAAAGAGAGCAAAAGAGAGGGGGAGAGAGAAAATAAGAGGGGGAAAGAGAGAGAGCAAAAGAGAGGGTAAGAGAGAGAGCAAAAGAGAGGGGGAAGAGAGAGCAAAAGTAGAGAGGGGAGAGAGAGGGGGAGAGAGAGGGAGAGAGAGCAAAAGAGAGGGGAAGAGAGAGAGCAAAAGAGAGGGATGGAGAGAGAGCAAAAGAGAGAGGAAAGAGCAAAAGAGAAGGGAGAGAGAGCAAAAGAGAGTGGGAGAGAGAGAACAAGAGAGGGATGGAGAGAGAGAGCAAAAGAGAGGGGAGAGAGACAGAGCAAAAGAGAGGGGGAGAGAGAGAGCAAAAGAGGGGGAAAGAGAGAGAGAGAGCAATAGAGAGGGATGGAGAGAAAGAGCAAAAGAGAGGGATGGAGAGAGAGAGAGCAAAAAAGGGGGAGACAGAGCAAAAGAGAGGGGGGAGAGAGAGAGCGCAAAAGAGAGGGGGAGAGAGAGCGCAAAAGAAAGGGGGAGAGAGAGAGCACAAAAGAGAGGGGGAGAGAGAGCAAAAGAGAGGGATGGAGAGAGAGAGCAAAAGAGAGGGGAGAGAGACAGAGCAAAAGAGAGGGGGGAGAGAGAGAGAGCAAAAGAGGGAGAGAGAGAGAGCAAAAGAGAGGGATGGAGAGAAAGAGCAAAAGAGAGGGATGGAGAGAGAGAGCAAAAGAGAGGGGAGAGAGACAGAGCAAAAGAGAGGGGGGAGAGAGTTAGAGCAAAAGAGAGGGATGGAGAGAAAGGGCAAAAGAGAGGGATGGAGAGATAGAGCAAAAAAAGGGGGAGACAGAGCAAAAGAGAGGGGGGAGAGAGAGAGCCCAAAAGAGAGGGGGAGAGAGAGCGCAAAAGAGAGGGGGAGAGAGAGAGCACAAAAGAGAGGGGGAGAGAGAGAGCACAAAAGAGAGGAGGAGAGAGAGCACAAAAGAGAGGGGGAGAGAGAGCGCACAAAAGAGGGGGGAGAGAGAGAGTGCAAAAGAGAGAGAGAACGCAAAAGAGAGGGGAGAGAGAGAGCGTAAAATAGAAGGGGGAGAGAGAGCGCAAAAGAGAGGTGGAGAGAGAGCAAAGAGAGGGGGAGAGAGGGAGCAAAAGAGAGGGGGGGAGAGAGCAAAAGAGAGGTGGAGCGAGAGAGAGCGCAAAATAGAAGGCAAGAGAGCGCAAAAGAGAGGGGGAGAGAGCACAAAAGAGAGGGGGAGAGAAAGCAAAAGAGAGGGGGGGGAGAAAGAGCAAAAGAGAGGGGGAGAGAGAGCAATAGAGAGTGGGAGAGAGAGAGCAAAAGAGAGGGATGGAGAGAGAGAGCAAAAGAGAGGGGAGAGAGACAGAGCAAAAGAGAGGGGGGAGAGAGAGAGAAAAAGAGGGGGAGAGAGAGAGAGAGCAAAAGAGGGGGATGGAGAGAAAGAGCAAAAGAGAAGGATGGAGAGAGAGAGAGCAAAAAAAAGGGGGAGACAGAGCAAAAGAGAAGGGGGAGAGAGAGCGAGCACAAAATAGAGGGGGAAAGAGAGCGCAAATGAGAGGGGGAGAGAGAGAGCGCAAAAGGGAGGGGGAGAGCGCAAAAGAGAGGGGGAGAGAGAGCGCACAAAAGAGGGGGGAGAGACAGAGCGCAAAAGAGAGAGAGAACGCAAAAGAGAGGGGAGAGAGAGAGAGCGCAAAAGAGAGGGGGAGAGAGAACAAAAGAGAGGGAGGAGAGAAAGCAAAAGAGAGGGGGAGAGAGGGAGCAAAAGAGAGGGGGGGGAGAGAGCAAAAGAGAGATGGAGCGAGAGAGAGCGCAAAATAGAAGGCAAGAGAGCGCAAAAGAGAGGGGGAGAGAGCACAAAAGAGAGGGGGGGAGAGAGCAAAAGAGAGGGGGGAGAAATCAAAAGAGAGGGGGGAGAGAGAGAGCTAAAGCGAGGTGGAGCGAGAGAGAGCGCAAAAGAGAGGGGGAGAGAGTGCAAAAGAGAGGCGTAGAGAGCACAAAAAAGAGGGGGAGAGAGCACAAAAGAGAGGGGGAGAGAGCACAAAAAAGAGGGGGAGAGAGCACAAAAGAGAGGGGGAGAGAGAGAGCAAGGGGTGGGACCGCTGTACTGCAAAAAATGGCCATGTAAACGGGCTTTAGGACTAGTACAGATATAAATACATAAAAGCACAATATAGGTACATTAAAATGCGTGGTGGGTAGCAATATTAACAGTGACAGGGAGAAGGCTGAGGTACTAAACCAGTTTTATTCTTTAGTATACACAAGAGTAACCATTGGACGATACTTTGGAACAAAATAGAACATGCCAGCACATACCATTAACTGGGTTATGTATAGAGGATATCAGGAAAAAACTGGATAATATTAAGGTAAATAAAACTCCATGCCCAGATGAAAAACACCCAAGGGAGTTAAAGGAACTTAGCATTATTATAGACAAACTTCTACTCTTAATTTTTCAAGACTCATTATCCTCAGGCATGGTACCCCAGAATTGGTGTAAAGCTGATGTGGTGCCACTCTTCAATATATTTGAAGGGAATATAAGGGATTATATTGATGAGCATATTCGTGTAAACAAGATTATGGGGTCGATTTATGAAGCAGTGAATGCTGCTTCCGACGCACTCCGCTTCAGTTCCGCCTGAAGTGGAAGTTAAGAAGCAGCAGTCCTAAGACCGCTGCTTCTTAACTCGCCCGGCACCTCTGAGGTGGGGGACAGTAATCAGCCTGATCAAATACGATTGGGTTGAGTGACACCCCCTTAACAAATAGAAAAAAGGAAAAAAAAGTGTGACAAACCCCTGCCCTCACCCACTCGCCAGCAAATAAATGTCACTCAGAGCAGCAGTGGGATGTCACTTTGCATAAATAAATTCATATAAGTTATTTAAACTTTAGTGAGCACTAGAACATTCCATCATCCCCACACAAACCGGAGTTTCACTATTAAACACTCCATTACGTGTACTACTACACACGTAGTGTACTTGCTATTTTGTCCATGCTCGTGTTTTTATGTGGGTAAAACGTCTGGCACATTACGCGAGCGCATGGCAAACCACCGGCATGCTATAAGAACTGCATTGAAACAGGGTGAGTCTGAACAGCCTGTGGCACGCCACTGTGCCAACAAAGGCCATGCTGTTTCCTCGATTCGCTACATTTTGATTGACCATATACCCCCTTAGGACCGGGGTGGAGACCGGAACAAACAACTCCTCAAGTGTGAGGCCCAGTGGATGTTTAGATTGGGCACGATACAACCTGGAGGATTGAACACCATGCCAGACTTCAAGAGCCTCGTATGACCCTGATGGGTAGTGCTACATACTGGGGGCATGAATTAGGGGCATTGTGGCTCTGTTTAGTTCCTGGCTTCACCTTTCCTGTTAGGGGAGGGGGGGCTTGTTACTTACAGCACTATGGAGTGGGAGCACTTAGCTCCCATCTCCTTTAGTGGAAACCTGGCCCTTCTATTTCTGTTACCCGTCTTTGCACCTATTATCCATTCTGTGGGCATATTGGAACATCTCCTATATATATACCTCCTTGGTACACCACTGTTATTGTTTGGACAGTCTATTCTAAAATTGATAACTACCATGGCTGGATTTAATTGGGCACATAGTGAATATATTAGCCTACAATTTGTGATCTATTTATTGCAACCAGGGGTTTTTCACTTTATACATTTTTATAGGCTGTTCTGAGACCTATGTGCCTCACCATGTATTTGTAGTTATTTTGCATATATAGATACTGCCACACTGACCTATGTGTGATGAATCTCCCCTTGTTATATGTCCAATTGTATCACTAGTGGTATCCAATAACATATACTCCTGTATCAAATGCTGTCAATAATGTGGCTATCCTATGAGCTGATGCTTTTTAGCATGCTAATTATGGCTCTTCATATATGATCCTCCATGCATCTATTATTAATGTGTCACAGCGTTACCAGTTTTAGCTCCGCAACAAGGCTCATATGTTACCTCTATCCACTAGTTATAAGCTTATATAACTAATGATTGTTTTAAGTTCAATATTATCCTATTTTACTTTGCACATAGTACGATTGTGTGTCCCCCTTTTATTCCACATTGCTGCCAACACTTTCTCACTAAGCAGCGTTGTTTACTGTTACTATGGCAACCGTCCCCATGACGATTTGTGCACACACATATATACACGAGCGTTTTGATTATTATACAGCATGACAAGCTCATGCACACTTATATTATTTTATTTTGCTTCACGAACTGCACATGAAGATTAACCTAGGCTCAATTAAGTTATTCTGTTTGGTGATATTAATGTACAATGTTTTTCCATTATCGCCGAAAACCGGAAGTGACATAACACAACTTCCGGTCTCGGCTTTCACGGTGGAACGCAATGTGCGTTCCACACTCAAAGTTTTTGGAGCACTTTTGGAGGGCACAAGGTTTGTGTTTGGTTGCGATTATACACACTATAAAAGGTTTGATTTATGTCTTGTTTGTATGCTGATGAAGGGGTTGTGAACCCCGAAAACGTTTCAACATTAAATTGTTCTTTTGTGAAAGTCCTGTGAGTGCATTCTTTGTCTATGTATGCACTACTATTCTTGCACCCAGGCTGCTGATTATTTGGAGGGCTGAGCTGGAAGTCCTTTTATATATATATATATATATATATATATATATATATATATATATATATATATATATATATATATATATATATATATATATATATATATATATATATATATATATATATACATACAGTCTCTTTCTCTCCTCTCTCTTTCTCTCTCTCTCTCCTCTCCTCTCTTTCTTTCTCTCTCTCTCCCCCCCTCTCTCTTTCTCTCTCCTCCCCTCTCTCTTTCTCTCTCTCTCTCCTCTCTCTCTCTTTCTCTCTCTCTCTCCTCCCCTCTCTCTCTTTTTCTCTCTCTCCTCCCCTCTCTCTTTCTCTCTCTCCTCCCCCTCTCTTTCTCTCTTTCTCTCTCTCTCTCTCTCTCTCTCTCTCTATCTCCTCCCTCTCTCTCTCTCTCTGTCTCTTTCTCTCTCTCTCCTCCCTCTCTTTCTCTCTCTCTCCTCCCTCTCTTTCTCTCTCTCCTCCCTCTCTCTCTTTCTCTCTCTCTCTCTTTCTCTCTCTCTCCTCCCTCACTTTCTCTCTCTCTCTCTCTCTCTCTCTCTCCTCCCTCTTTTACAGTGGTTTAATTATGAAATAATTAATTGGTGTTAGTGGGATCCATATTAATATCCCACTGACACCAATGAATTATAAAATGAACCCACTATAAACCATTTATATATATTATATATGGATCCCACACCACTGAATTATCATATAATATATATATATATATATATATATATATATATATATATATTACAGTGGGTTAATTATATGATAATGCATTGGTGTCAGTGGGATCCATATATATATATATTATATATATATATATATATATATATATATATATATATAGTTTACAGTGGGTTAATATTTTATGATAATTCATTGGTGTCAGTGGGATCTCTCTCTCTCTCTCTATATATATATATATATATATATTATTATTATTATTATTATTCTTTATTTATAAAGCGCCAACAGATTCCGCAGCGCTGTCCATGGGTACAAAGATTATATATATATACACAGTTTACACATACACATTGGTGTCCAGTGGCCGCCCTAAATATATACATTGGTGTCAGTGGCCGTAATTATGTCATTGGTGTCAGTGGGCTTACTTACCTGTGAGTCGATGCTTCACGCTCTGCACGCCGCACACCGCTTCTACCCGGTCACAATGCGCCCGCCCGCCGCTACATGCTCACAGTGCGCAAACTGACATGTGCAGTGGCACTCTGACAGGCCCGTCCAAAATTTAGGAGATGTGTAAAGGCGGGCCTGTCAGAGCGAGTGTCTGGAGGCAATGTCGGGTCGCGGCCCACCAGCAGGGCCGTCGCGGCCCGGTAGTGGGCCGCGGCCCGGCTGTTGAGAAACACTGTTCTAAACAAGTAAAGAAAAAGAGAAAAAAAGAAACATTGTGACAAACCCCTGCCCTCACCCGCCTCCACTCTACTCCGCCGCCAAAAAAATGCCACTCAGAGGAGCAGTGGATATGTCACATTGTATGAAAGAAAATCATATGTGTTATGCAACATAAATAGCTATTTAAAATTATAACAACAATTAAAATATATTTCTTTTAATTGTAATGTTATTATTATTATTTTTTATTATTTTAATTTTTATTGAAAATTAAACTATACAGTAACATTTATGCAGAACATTTGTTACAACTTCTTTATGAAAAATGTTAAACATTGTCTTGCATGTATATATCAGGCATTTTCATTTTTTAAGGTTTAACTGCAGATAATCTCCAGATAAATCACAGTTGAAATTGGTAATAGACATAATAAAAAAGGGAGAAAAAAGAAAAGGAAAAAAAATAAATGTGAAAAAATGTTTATTGTGCAAGACAATTACATTTATAGAATGTGGGCAGTCTCCTGGGAGGTCTTTTTGCTGGTTATGTTGTGTGAGTAATTAGGTAGATAAAGAATCATACTTGGATTAACTTGTAGTGCAATAGATTTATTCAGGAATTGTAATATGATTTAATGTAATATGTGCGGAAGGATGCAATGGCAATCCTTGCCCGGATCAATGTAGTGAGAAAGTCCTTCCTGGCGATCGGTCTCAGAGCTGACCCTATATCTATGTGGAACACCGTCAGTTTAAGGGTCCGAACAGTATTTGAAAGATGGGGTGTTGTCGCAAAAATCCTTGT
This sequence comes from Bombina bombina, assembly GCF_027579735.1. Lineage (NCBI taxonomy): Eukaryota > Metazoa > Chordata > Amphibia > Anura > Bombinatoridae > Bombina > Bombina bombina. Next base: position 850,352,308 of record NC_069499.1, on the reverse strand, counting down.
GGGTCAATCACATCCTTGCTGTAGCAGCTAACTCGCAAGCTTCTGTAGGATCAAAACTTCATCACCGGAACATAGAAAGGTAAATGGAGAGGCTTCCAAGACATTGTCTTCCGAGGTTGTCGAAATCACGGAGAGCTCCTCCGGATCAGGGCTAGTAAGGCCATGCTCCGTTAGTTGTTTAACAAGATTGAGGATTGTAGTAATTCTCTTTTCAATCCTATTAAAATGTTCCAAGAAACACACTTTTATCTGGTTCCGCAGTAAGCTGTCTTCCATATTGTTGAAGCCAAAATAAAGCAGCGCACCATCGGAGCTGCGATACAGTAGATCTCCAAGGGTTGTCGAGGGGGGGGGGTGGTAGGCCTCAGCCTCAGAAAAGTCCCGGAGTATAGCTGATACCAGCAATCATTAAAATAATCATATTTACTGGTTGAGAATCTTTAGTTACTATATGATCCACTGCATTCAGTATCAGATGGTGCCTAGGAAAGTGATAATTAACAGAAAGATTTTGATAACTAAAGCAGCACACAATATTGCGACCTATAATGGCCTTTGCCAGGAAGTTTCCCCTTAAAATACTCTTTCATATAACAACATAGCAATTGTTTTTTTTTAAAATCACACACTATATTCTAAACAACTAAAGAAAAGAAAAAAAACATTGTGACAAATCCCTGCCCTCATCCACCTGCACTCCACTCCGCCACCAAAAAAAATTCCACTCAGAGAAGCAGTGGATATGTCACTTTGCATGTAAGAAAATCATATGTGTTCTGCAACGTTAATAGCTATTTAAAATGAAATCTACCATTAAAATACACTCTATAACAATATAGTGAATTTTTTTTTTATTTTTTTTTTTTAAAGTCACAAACTACCTTCTAAACAACTTAAAAAATAAAAAATGTGACAAACCCCTGCCCTCACCAACCTCCACTCCACTACCAAAAATATATAAATTAATTTCTTTCATATTGGCAAGAGTCCATGAGCTAATGACGTATGGGATATACAATCCTACAAGGAGGGGCAAAGTTTCCCAAACCTCAAAATGCCTATAAATACACCCCTCACCACACCCACAATTCAGTTTTTACGAATAGCCAAGTAGTGGGGTGATAGAAAAAAGTTAAAATTAAAAATTAAATCCACAACCAAAAAAATAAGTTTTTCTCATAAATGAAAAGAAAAAAAACTTAAAACATAAGCAGAGGAATCAAAATGAAACAGCTGCATGAAGAACTTTTTTACCAAAAACTGCTTCCGATGAGGCAAATACATAAAAATGGTAGAATTTAGTAAATGTATGCAAAGAAGACCAAGACGCTGCTTTGCAAATCTGATCAACTGAAGCTTCATTTTTAAAAGCTCACGAAGTGGAGACTAATCTAGTAAAATGAGCTGTGATTCTCTTATACTATGAATTATTTAAAAAGGAATTAAGCCCGTATCTGCAGAAATTCGGTAATGATATGATGAATTGCTGCGAGGTACCACCAAACCCAGTAAAACCCCCATGATATGTAAAAGCTATAGACCAATATCCTTGATTAATCAGGATGTTAAGATCTTTACCAAGATTATGGCCAACAGACTAAAAAAAATTCTCCCCCAATTGGTCCACCCAGACGAGGTAGGCTTTATCACCAATCGCGAAGCCCCTGATAACGTTAGGAGAACTGTTACCGTGGTCGACTATCTCATGGCATCTAAGATGCCTTCTCTGCTCCTGTCATTGGATGCAGAGAAGGTGTTTGATAGAGTAGACTGGAACTACATGAACACAGTCTTGACTGAAATGGGATTTAACTGTGCTTTCATTTAAGCCATTAGAGGGACATATTTGTGCCCATCAGCTGTTAACAGAGGAGCAGGTTATCAATCCAGATCAATTGATATCTTAAATGGCACACATCAGGTCTGCCCATTATTGCCCCTTTTATTCGCCCTATATATATCGAACCACTCATGGCATGTATTAGGAATTCCACAGAGATCTCAGGGGTACAATTGAAAGGTTCTGAATACAAGCTTTCGTTATTTGCAGATCACGTCCTACTAACCTTACCTAAGCCTCAAGTATCATTGCCCAACCTATACCAAACCTTACACGATTTCTCATTAATATCGGGATACAAAATTAACTTAAATAAATGTGAGGCACTTCCCATCTCTCTACCACTGCACACTAAGGGGGGTAGTTATCAACGCGTCTAATTTACCTGCCTTCGGCGGTTCAATACGCCCGCCTAAGCTCGCCTACCATCGCCACCGTGGACCTGCAAAATTTTGCCTAAATTATCAATAAATCTGTCAAAAAGCCACGCACCAAGTACGGGGCGATGAGCAGCTGACTGTGATAGTTATCACTCATCTGATCTCGCTACTCTTCGGCTTTTTTACAGCTTTATTGACAAGCTGTCACTAAGCACCCACACTAACTACACTGTTCTACCCCCTATACCGGTGCCCCCGGAGCCTCCCGCAACTAAATAAAGTTACTAACCCCTAAACCGCCGCTCCTAGACCCCGCCGCCACCTACATTATACCTAGTAACCCCTATCCTGCCCCCCCTATACAGCCGCCCTCTATAATAAAGTTATTAACCCCTATCCTGCTGATCCCGGACCCCGCTGCAACTAAATAAATAGTTTAACCCCTAAACCGCCGCTCCCAGACCCCGCCGCAACTAAAAAAATAGTTTAACCCCTAAACTGACGCTCCCGGACCTTGCCGCAACTAAATAAATAGTTTAACCCCTAAACCGCCACTCCTGGACCCCGCCGCAACCTATATTAAACTTATTAACCCCTATCCTGCCCCCCCCTACACCGTCGCCACCTATAATAAATTTATTAACCCCTATCCTGCCCCCCCTACACCTCCGCCACTGTAATAAATTTATTAACCCCTAAACCTAAGACTAACACTAAACCTAACACCCCCCTAACTTAAATATTAATTAAATAAATCTAAATAATATTTCTATTATTAAATAAATTATTCCTATTTAAAACTAAATACTTATCTTTAAAATAAACCCTAATATAGCTACAATATAAATAATAATTATATTGTTGCTATCTTAGGATTTATTTTTATTTTACAGGCATCTTTCAATTTATTTTAACTAGGTACAATAGCTATTAAATAGTTATTAACTATTTAATAGCTACCTAGCTAAAATAAAGAGAAATTTACCTGTAAAATAAAACCTAACCTAAGTTACAATTACGCCTAACACTACACTATACTTTAATAAATTATTCCTATTTAAAACTAAATACTTATCTGTAAAATAAACCCTAAGATAGCTACAATGTAATTAATAATTACATTGTAGCTATTGTAGGATTTATATTTATTTTACAGGTAACTTTGTATTTATTTTAGCTAGTTAGAATAGTTATTAAATAGTTATTAACTATTTAATAACTACCTAGCTAAAAGAAATACAAAATTATCTGTAAAATAAATCCTAACCTAAGTTACAATTAAACCTAACACTACACTATCATTAAATTAATTAAATTAATTACCTACAAATAACTACAGTTAAATACAATTAAATAAACTAACTAAAGTACAAAAAATAAAAAAGCTAAGTTACAAAAAATAAAAAAAATAAGTTACAAACATTTAAAAAATATTACAACAATTTGAAGCTAATTACACCTAATCTAAGCCCCCTAATAAAATAACAAAGCCCCCCAAAATAAAAAAATGCCCTACCCTATTCTAAATTTAAAAAGTTCAAAGTTCTTTTACCTTACCAGCCCTTAAAATGGCCTTTTGCGGGACATGGGCAAAGAAAACAGCTCTTTTGCCTGTAAAAGAAAAATACAACCCCCCTAACGTTAAAACCCACCACCCACATACCCCTAATCTAACCCAAACCCCCCTTAAATAAACCTAACACTACCCCCCTGAAGATCATCCTACCTTGAGTCGTCTTCACTCAGCCGAGCCACCGATGGAACCGAAGAGGAGATCCGGAGCGGCAGAAGTGCTCCTCCAAGGGGCGCTGAAGAAGTCTTCCATCCGATGAAGTGATCCTCCAAGGGGCGCTGAAGAAGTCTTCCATCGGGCGATGTCATCTTCCAAGCGGCGCTGAAGAAGTCTTCCATCCGGGCGATGTCATCTTCCAAGCGGCGCTGAAGAAGTCTTCCATCCGGGCGATGTCATCTTCCAAGCGGGGTCTTCAATCTTCTTTCTTCAGGATCCATCTTCATCCCGCCGACGCGGAACATCCTTCTTCAACGACGGACTAACGACGAATGAAGGCTCCTTTAAGGGACGTCATCCAAGATGGCGTCCCTTCAATTCCGATTGGCTGATAGGATTCTATCAGCCAATCTGAATTAAGGTAGGAAAAATCTGATTGGCTGATTGAATCAGTCAATCAGATTGAAGTTCAATCCGATTGGCTGATCCAATCAGCCAATCAGATTGAGCTCGCATTCTATTGGCTGTTCCATCGGTGGCTCGGCTGAGTGAAGACGACTCAAGGTAGGATGATCTTCAGGGGTGTAGTGTTAGGTTTATTTAAGGGGGTTTGGGTTAGATTAGGGGTATGTGGGTGGTGGGTTTTAACGTTGGGGGGGTTGTATTTTTCTTTAGCTGTAAAATAAATATAAATCCTAAAATAGCTACAATGTAATTATTAATTATATTGTAGCTATCTTAGGGTTTATTTTACAGGTAAGTATTTAGTTTAAATAGGAATAATTTATTAAAGTATAGTGTAGTGTTAGGTGTAATTGTAACTTAGGTTAGGATTTATTTTACAGGTAAATTTCTCTTTATTTTAGCTAGGTAGCTATTAAATAGTTAATAACTATTTAATAGCTATTGTACCTAGTTAAAATAAATTGAAAGATGCCTGTAAAATAAAAATAAATCCTAAGATAGCTACAATGTAATTATTATTTATATTGTAGCTATATTAGGGTTTATTTTATAGATAAGTATTTAGTTTTAAATAGGATTCATTTAGTTAATAATAGAAATATTATTTAGATTTATTTAATTAATATTTAAGTTAGGGGGTGTTAGGTTTAGTGTTAGACTTAGGTTTAGGGGTTAATAAATTTATTACAGTGGCGGCGGTGTAGGGGGGCAGGATAGGGGTTAATAAATTTAGTATAGGTGGCGACGGTGTAGGGGGGGCAGGATAGGGGTTAATAAGTTTAATATAGGTTGCGGCGGGGTCCGGGAGCGGCGGTTTAGGGGTTAAACTATTTATTTAGTTGCGGCGAGGTCCGGGATTGGCAGGATAGGGGTTAATAACTTTATTATAGGTGGCGACGGTATAGGGGGGGCAGGATAGGGGTTAATAGGTATCATGTAGGTGGCGGCGGGGTCTGGGAGTGGCGGTTTAGGGGTTAATACATATATTATAGTTGCGGCGGGGTCAGGGAGCGGCGGTTTAGGGGTTAACAGGTTTATTATAGCTTGCAGGGGGCTCCGGGAGCGGCGGTTTAGGGGGTAATAACTTTATTTAGTTGCGGCGGTGTAGGGGGGGACAGATTAGGGGTGTTTAGACTCGGGGTACATGTTAGGGTGTTAGGTGTAGACAGCTCCCATAGGAATCAATGGGATGTCTGGCAGCAGCGAACATGAACTTTCGCTATGGTCAGACTCCCATTGATTCCTATGGGATCCGCCACTTCCAGGGCGGCGGATTGAAAACCAGGTATGCTGGGCCGGAAAAGTGCCGAACGTACCTGCTAGTTTTTTGATAACTAGCAAAAGTAGTCAGATTGTGCCGCACTTGTGTGCGGAACATCTGGAGTGATGTAAGAATCGATCTGTGTCGGACTGAGTCCGGCGGATCGAACCTTACGTCACTAAATTCTACTTTTGCCGGTCTCTAGCCTTTGATAACTAAGGCGAATCAGCCTCGCCACAAATATGCTGCGGAATTCCAGCATATTTGAGGTTGACAGCTTGATAACTACCCCCCTATGAAGCTTATTGAAGCCAGTTTTGAACTTACTTGTGCCAAAACTTCGATAACCTATCTGGGGGTTAAAATCTCAGACACTCATGCGTCACTGTACAAGCTAAATTATACACCAATTTATAAAACTATCTCTAGCAACCTGGGGAAATGGCTTATCGGCCATTAAAATTAACATTCTGCCACAAATTTTATACCCCTTTAGGGCCCTACCAATTAAGGTTCCCCACCAAGATCTTCTAAAATTGCAGTCAGAATTTACCATCTTTCTAAGAGGGGACAAGCAGGCAAGAATAACCTCCCATATCTTGACACAACATAGACGTAGAGGGGGTGTTGAGCTACCCAATGTTACAGAATACTACCGGGCCGCAAGGTTGACTCAGGCCTCCCTCCTAGGCAAAAACTCACCAGACGTTTTGTGGACTAGAATAGAGGCTTAGCTAGGGGGGTATGAAATGCCTGCAGAGATTTTATGGGAATCCATATGCAAATCTGACACCATAGACTATAAATCCCCTATCACTACCGAAACAATACAACTGTTGAGGTCTCTAATCATGTCTCTAAAATTTATACCTTTAAAATCAAGGGCTATACCTGTTAAACTACTTATCTCAATATAGAAATACTACAGAGTGGCCAACTTTCTGGAAAGGTGACACCTACTAACTTACTCACAGATACAAGATAGAATTCATCCAATGAAATTGCACTGGTTCCTTTATCTCCAGATATCCTCTGCCATCCCTACATACTGCACACCTAGAGACTCACAACCGTATACCACACTCCAACGTCTAAGCAGCTCCCCCAATAGATATAAACAAATTATATCTACATTATATCTACTTACAAGAAGCTAAAAATACCACCAAATCAACACTAATTAAAAAATGGGACAACGACACAGGGTTAGATCAACCAGAAGGAAAATGGGATCAACTATTTTTTGCAGGGGCCAAGTGAGTGCATATCTAAGGAAAAACTGCATAAAAACCTCCAATGGTATCAAACCCCTGAAAAAACTTCACATTTTTCCGTAACCAACACAAGACTATGCTATATGGGGTGTGGGGGAAGAGGAACTTATGCACACATGTGGTGGGAATGCCTCAGGGTACAACCCATATGGGCTCAATTACAAAAGCTACTAAGTGAAACACTCCAAGAACCCATCTCCCTGACAATAGTCCAGGCCCGTCTAAACCAACACCTCACACCCTTTAACTCAGCAATCAACACGTTCATTAAGATACTCTGCACTGCAACAAGAACTTGCATTGATAGATACTGGAAAGTGGGGGCCCCATTATGGCAAGAGGTAGTTGACAAAATAAACAATATATACTCCATGTCAGAGCGAGCTTTTACAATACAAGGGAATAGAGAACAATTTCAGAAGATATGGTTTTATTTGGGTCATGCAGGAAGGAACTAGGAGAGTGCGCAGGGATTGAGTGATAGCTGGAGATATGTCTGGTGTATCTAGTTTGAGTAATGAAATCATACATAAAGACAAAAACACCCCTCCACACAGACCTCAAAAGTTTTCTAAATACCTCTGTTTCACCTTTTTGTCCCCTCTTTTGATAAACTCATAAATAGTTAAGCAACTATCAGACCAGGCGATCACAGCATGGACCACTAGTTTGAATTACAATGTGCTTATTATTTATTTGTTTGTTCAAGTCATAAAAAAAAAAGTTAAATATCTACATTAGAATGTTGTGGACTGTAATGGAACTCTTTGATCCAAGGAATGGACTTATCTATAAAATAAACCCTAAGCTAGCTACAATATAACTAATAGTTACATTGTAGCTATCTCACGGTTTATTTTTATTTTACAGGCAAGTTTGTATTTATTTTAACTAGGTAGAATAGTTATTAAATAGTTATTAACTATTTAATAACTACCTAGTTAAAATAAATACAAATGTACCTGTAAAATAAAACCTAACCTAAGTTACACTAACACCTAACACTACACTATCATTAAATTAATTCCCTAAACTACCTACAATTACTTACAATTAAATTAAATAAACTAAAGTACAAAAAACAACAAACACTAAATTACAGAAAATAAAAAAAATTACAAGAAGTTTAAACTAATTACACCTAATCTAAGCCCCCTAATAAAATAATAATAAAAAAAAATAATAAAAATCCCTACCCTACACTAAATTACAAATAGTTTGTATTTATTTTAACTAGGTAGAATAGTTATTAAATAGTTATTAACTATTTAATAACTATTTAATAACTACCTAGTTAAAATAAATACAAATGTACCTGTAAAATAAAACCTAACCTAAGTTATACTAACACCTAACACTACACTATCATTAAATTAATTCCCTAAACTACCTACAATTACTTACAATTAAATTAAATAAACTAAAGTACAAAAAACAACAAACACTAAATTACAGAAAATAAAAAAAATTACAAGAAGTTTAAACTAATTACACCTAATCTAAGCCCCCTAATAAAATAAAAAAGCCCCCCAAAATAATAAAAATCCCTACCCTACACTAAATTACAAATAGCTCTTAAAAGGGCCTTTTGCGGGGCATTGCCCCAAAGTAATCAGCTCTTTTACCTGTAAAAAAAGAAATACAACCCCCCCCAACATTAAAACCCACCACCCACACACCCATCCCTACTCTAAAATCCACCCAAACCCCCCTTAAAAAAACCTAACACTAACCCCCTGAAGATCACCCTACCTTGAGCCGTCTTCACCCAGCCGGGCACAAGTGGTCCTCCAGTGGGTCCGAAGTCTTCATCCTATCCGGGCAGAAGAGGCCCTCCAGACCGGCAGAAGTCTTCAGCCAGGCGGCATCTTCTATCTTCATCCTTCCGGAGCGGAGTGGGTCCATCTTCAAGACATCCAACGCGGAGCATCCTCTTCATCCGACGGCCGACGACTGAATGACTGCTCCTTTAAATGACGTCATCCAAGATGGCGTCCCTTGAATTCCGATTGGCTGATAGAATTCTATCAGCCAATCGGAATTAAGGTAGGAAAAATCCTATTGGCTGATGGAATCAGCCAATAGGATTGACCTCGCATTCTATTGGCTGATTGGAACAGCCAATAGAATGCAAGGTCAATCCTATTGGCTGATTGGATCAGCCAATCGGATTGAACTTCAATCCGATTGGCTGATTGCATCAGCCAATAGGATTCTTCCTACCTTAATTCCGATTGGCTGATAGAATTCTATCAGCCAATCGGAATTCAAGGGATGCCATCTTGGATGACGTCATTTAAAGGACCAGTCATTCAGTCGACGGCCATCGGATGAAGAGGATGCTCCGCGTCGGATGTCTTGAAGATGGACCCGCTCCGCTCCGGAAGGATGAAGATAGAAGATGCCGCCTGGATGAAGACTTCTGCCGGTCTGGAGGTCCTCTTCTGCCCGGATAGGATGAAGACTTCGGACCCTCTGGAGGACCACTTATTATTTTGGGGGACTTTTTTATTTTATTAGGGGGCTTAGATTAGGTGTAATTAGTTTAAACTTCTTGTAATTTTTTTTTTATTTTCTGTAATTTAGTGTTTGTTGTTTTATGTACTTTAGTTTATTTTATTTAATTGTAAGTAATTGTAGGTAGTTTATGGAATTCATTTAATGATAGTGTAGTGTTAGGTGTAATTGTAACTTAGGTTAGGTTTTATTTTACAGATAAATTTGTATTTATTTTAACTAGGTAGTTATTAAATAGTTAATAACTATTTAATAACTATTCTACCTAGTTAAAATAAATACAAAGTTGACTGTAAAATAAAAATAAACCCTAAGCTAGATACAATGTAACTATTAGTTATATTGTAGCTATCTTAGGGTTTATTTTATAGGTAAGTATTTAGTTTTAAATAGGAATAATTTAGTTAATAATAGTACATTTATTTAGATTTATTAAAATAATATTTAAGTTAGGGGGGTGTTAGGGTTAGACTTAGGTTTAGGGGTTAATATGTTTATTATAGTGGCGGCGGTGTAGGGGGGGCAGAGTAGGGATTAATAAATGTAATGTAGGTGGCGGTGGGCTCCGGGAGCGGCGGATTAGGGGTTAAACATTTTATTTAGTTGCGGCGGGGTCCGGGAGCGGCAGGATAGGGGTTAATAACTTTATGTAGGTGGTGGCGATATAGGGGGCAGCAAATTAGGGGTTAATAAGTATAATGTTGGTGGCGGTGGGCTCCGGGAGCGGCGGTTTAGGGGTTAATACATTTATTAGAGTTGCGGCGGGGTCCGGGAGCGCCGGTTTAGGGGTTAATAACTTTATTTAGTTGCAGGGGGCTCCGGGAGCGGTGGTTTAGGGGGTAAAACTGTATAGTATAGTGTGGGTGCTTAGTGACAGGGTAGCAAGAAAGCTGCGAATAAGCCGAAGAACAGCGAGATCGATGACTGTTAGTTAACAACAGTCCGCTGCTCATCGCCCCATACTTGGTGCATGGCTTTTTGACAGCTTTCATGATAAATTTGGCGAACGTATTCAGGTCGGCGGCGATGTTAGGCAATCTTAGACAAGCGTATTGGGGCCGTCGAATGCAGGTAAGTAGACAGCTTGATAAATAGAGGCCTTTAAATCAGAACAGGGACTAATTTACGTCTGGTCCTAACTGACCAAAGTCCAGGAAATAAGATACATTTCTTCAAAAGGTCTAAATGAACATATCCTTGGAGTTTTCTGAAAAGTGCAAATCCTGTAGATTTTGTTAAGTTTTTATGCGTAATACAGTGCTTAATTGATTGTATATAGTTATGCCATTAAAAAATACTTTTCTTTCTTAGATATTTACAAGAATAAATGTGTCATTATTTTGGTATTATCAGAGATTCTGTATATTTTGTAGTGTGTATTTCATTTTATTTTTCAGAAAGTCAAAATGTTTTTATGGCTTTGATTGCACATTTAAGTTTGTTTTTAAAGAAAGACTGCCATCTAGGGAATATATTTAAAGTTGCATGTTTTTATCATTAAGTAGAAAGAACTCTAGTGAGGTTCAGAAAAATAAAGATACTATAACTGACTGGTCTAAAGAAAAAAGAACACCTAAACATGGATAAATAACTATATTTAAACTAGGTATTTTTCCCTACTTCTAAAGGATAGTACTCTGTGCCATATAATACTGTTTTTACTAAACACTGGCACAGAAAATTATGTTATGGGGAGAATAATCAGAAGCAACTAAAACCCCAGTAAAGAGAGAATCAATGGATAATAAAAAAATTGTCAGATAGATTACGAGTTTTGAGCGCTATAGGGAAATTAACCTTCCTATAGCGCTGCTATTACAAGTTTACAAAAAGCAGGCTTGTACGGACGATATGGTGGCATTGAGCTCAATACCTCACCCAAATACAAGCGCTGCTTTGACGTGCTCGTGCACAATTTCCCCATAGACATCAATGGGGACAGCCGGCAAAAAAAAGCCTAACACCTGCAATCGCGGAAACAAAAAACTCTGTAACGCAGCCCCATTGATGTCTATGGGGAAAGAAAAAGTTACGTTTAAACCTAACACCCTAACATAAACCCCGAGTCTAAACACCCCTAATCTGCTGCACCCGACATTGCCACAACCTACATAATGTTATTAACCCCTAATCTGACGCCCTTCACATCGCCGCCACCTAAATAAAACTATTAACCCCTAATCTGCCGCTCCCGATATCGCCGCCACCTACATACAGTTATTAACCCCTAATCTGCTGCCCCATACATCGCCGCCACCTAAATACACTTATTAACCCCTATTCTGCTGCCCTTAACATCACCGCCACCTACATTACAGTTATTAACCACTAATCTGCCACCCCAATGTCGCCGCCACTATACTAAAGTTATCTAATCTGCTGCCCCATACATCGCCGCCACCTAAATACACTTATTAACCCCTCTTCTGCTGCCCGTAACATCACCGCCACCTACATTACAGTTATTAACCACTAATCTGCCGCCCCAATGTCGCCGCCACTATACTAAAGTTATTAACCCCTAAACATCTGGCCTCCAACATCACTAACACTAAATAAATATATTAACCCCTAAACCTAACCGTATCGTAACCCTAACCCTAAGCATAACCCTAACGTAACCCTAAGTCTAACCCTAAACCCAACACCCCCTAACTTAAATATAATTAAAATAAATCTAAATAAAACTTACAATTATTACCTAAATAATTCCTATTTAAAACTAAATAGTTACCTATAAAATAAAACCTAAGCTAGTTACAAAATAACTAATAGTTACATTGTAGCTATCTTAGGCCTAGATTTGGAGTTTTGTCGGTAACGACCCGCGTAGCTAACGCCGGCTTTTTTCTGGTCGCACCATAAAAATAACTCTGGTATTGAGAGTCCACATAAAGGCTGCGTTAGGCTCCAAAAAGGGAGCGTAGAGCATTTTTAACGCAGCTTCAACTCTCGATACCAGAGTTGCTTACGGACGCGGCCAGCCTCAAAAACGTGCTCCTGCACGATTCCCCCATAGAAAACAATGGGGCTGTTTGAGCTGAAAAAAAACCTAACACCTGCAAAAAAGCTGCGTTCAGCTCCTAACGCAGCCCCATTGTTTGCTATGCGTAAACACTTCCTATGTCTGCAACTAACACCCTAACATGTACCCCGAGTCTAAACACCCCTAACCTTACACTTATTAACCTCTAATCTGCCGCCCCCGCTATCGATGACCCCTTCATATTATTATTAACCCCTAATCTGCCGCTCCGTAAACCGCCGCTACTTACATAATCCCTATGTACCCCTAATCTGCTGCCCTAACATTGCCGACCCCTATATTATATTTATTAACCCCTAATCTGCCCCAACAACGTCGCTTCCACCTGCCTACACTTATTAACCCCTAATCTGCCGAGCGGACCTGAGCGCTACTATAATAAAGTTATTAACCCCTAATCCGCCTCACTAACCCTATAATAAATAGTATTAACTCCTAATCTGCCCTCCCTAACATCGCCGACACCTAACTTCAATTATTAACACCTAATCTGCCGACCGGAGCTCACCGCTATTCTAATAAATGTATTAACCCCTAAAGCTAAGTCTAACCCTAACACTAACACCCCCCTAAATTAAATATAATTTAAATCTAACGAAATTAATTAACTCTTATTAAATAAATTATTCCTATTTAAAGATAAATACTTACCTGTAAAATAAATCCTAATATAGCTACAATATAAATAATAAGTACATTGTAGCTATTTTAGGATTAATATTTATTTTACAGGCAACTTTGTAATTATTTTAACCAGGTACAATAGCTATTTAATAGTTAAGAACTATTTAATAGCTAAAATAGTTAAAATAATTACAAATTTACCTGTGAAATAAATCCTAACCTAAGTTACAATTAAACCTACCACTACACTATCAATAAATTAATTAAATAAAATACCTATAATTATCTACAATTAAACCTAACACTACACTATCAATAAATAAATTAAATACAATACCTACAAATAACTACAATGAAATAAACTATCTAAAGAACAAAAAATAAAAAAGAACTAAGTTACAAAAAATAAAAAAATATTTACAAACATAAGAAAAATATTACAACAATTTTAAACTAATTACACCTACTCTAAGCTCCCTAATAAAATAACAAAGCCCCCCAAAATAAAAAAATGCCCTACCCTATTCTAAATGACTAAAGTTCAAAGCTCTTTTACCTTACCAGCCCTGAACAGGGCCCTTTGCGGGGCATGCCCCAAGAAGTTCAGCTCTTTTGCCTGTAAAAAAAAACATACAATACCCCCCCCCTAACATTACAACCCACCACCCACATACCCCTAATCTAACCCAAACCACCCTTAAATAAACCTAACACTAAGCCCCTGAAGATCTTCCTACCTTATCTTCACCATACCAGGTTCACCGATCGATCCAGAAGAGCTCCTCCGATGTCCTGATCCAAGCCCAAGCGGGGGGCTGAAGAGGTCCATGATCCGGCTGAAGTCATCATCCAAGCGGGAGCTGAAGAGGTCCATGATCCGGCTGAAGTCTTCATCCAAGCGGGACAGAAGAGGTCTTCCATCCGATTGAAGTCTTCATCCAAGCGGGATCTTCTATGGTCATCCATGCGGAGCGGAGCGGCAGGATCCTGAAGACCTCCGACGCGGAACATCCATCCTGGCCGACGACTAAACGATGAATGACGGTTCCTTTAAATGACGTCATCCAAGATGGCGTCCCTCGAATTCCAATTGGCTGATAGGATTCTATCAGCCAATCGGAATTAAGGTAGGAATATTCTGATTGGCTGATGGAATCAGCCAATCAGAATCAAGTTCAATCCGATAGGCTGATCCAATAAGCCAATCGGATTGAACTTGATTCTGATTGGCTGATTCCATCAGCCAATCAGAATATTCCTACCTTAATTCCGATTGGCTGATAGAATCCTATCAGCCAATCGGAATTCGAGGAACGCCATCTTGGATGACGTCATTTAAAGGAACCGTCATTCGTCGTTCAGTCGTCGGCCAGGATGGATGTTCCGCGTCGGAGGTCTTACAGGATCCTGCCGCTCCGCTCCGGATGGATGACCATAGAAGATCCCGCTTGGATGAAGACTTCAATCGGATGGAAGACCTCTTCTGCCCCGCTTGGATGAAGACTTCAGCCGGATCATGGACCTCTTCAGCCCCCCGCTTGGGCTTGGATCAGGACATCGGAGGAGCTCTTCTGGATCGATCGGTGAACCTGGTATGGTGAAGATAAGGTAGGAAGATCTTCAGGGGCTTAGTGTTAGGTTTATTTAAGGGGGGTTTGGGTTAGATTAGGGGTATGTGGGTGGTGGGTTGTAATGTTGGGGGGGGGTATTGTATGGTTTTTTTTACAGGCAAAAGAGCTGAACTTCTTGGGGCATGCCCCGCAAAGGGCCCTGTTCAGGGCTGGTAAGGTAAAAGAGCTTTGAACTTTAGTCATTTAGAATAGGGTAGGGCATTTTTTTATTTTGGGGGGCTTTGTTATTTTATTAGGGGGCTTAGAGTAGGTGTAATTAGTTTAAAATTGTTGTAATATTTTTCTTATGTTTGTAAATATTTTTTTATTTTTTGTAACTTAGTTCTTTTTTATTTTTCGTACTTTAGATAGTTTATTTCATTGTAGTTATTTGTAGGTATTGTATTTAATTTATTTATTGATAGTGTAGTGTTAGGTTTAATTGTAGATAATTATAGGTATTTTATTTAATTAATTTATTGATAGTGTAGTGGTAGGTTTAATTGTAACTTAGGTTAGGATTTATTTTACAGGTAAATTTGTAATTATTTTAACTATTTTAGCTATTAAATAGTTCTTAACTATTAAATAGCTATTGTACCTGGTTAAAATAATTACAAAGTTGCCTGTAAAATAAATATTAATCCTAAAATAGCTACAATGTAATTATTATTTATATTGTAGCTATATTAGGATTTATTTTACAGGTAAGTATTTATCTTTAAATAGGAATAATTTATTTAATAAGAGTTAATTAATTTCGTTAGATTATAATTATATTTAATTTAGGGGGGTGTTAGTGTTAGGGTTAGACTTAGCTTTAGGGGTTAATACATTTATTAGAATAGCGGTGAGCTACGGTCGGCAGATTAGGGGTTAATAATTGAAGTTAGGTGTCGGCGATGTTAGGGAGGGCATATTAGGGGTTAATACTATTTATTATAGGGTTAGTGAGGCGGATTAGGGGTTAATAACTTTATTATAGTAGCGCTCAGGTGCGCTTGGCAGATTAGGGGTTAATAAGTGTAGGCAGGTGGAGGCGACGTTGAGGGGGGCAGATTAGGGGTTAATAAATATAATATAGGGGTCGGCGGTGTTAGGGGCAGCAGATTAGGGGTACATAAGTATAACGTAGGTGGCGGCCCTTTGCAGTCGGCAGATTAGGGGTTAATAAGTGTAGGTAGCTGGCGGCGACTTTGTGGGGGGCAGGTTAGGGGTTAATAAATATAATACAGGGGTCGGCGGTGTTAGGGGCAGCAGATTGGGGTACATAGGGATAACTTAGCTGGCGGCGCTTTGCGGTCGGCAGATTAGGGGTTAAAAAAAAAATAGAGTGGCGGTTTAGGGGTACATAGGTAGTTTATGGGTGTTAGTGTACTTTAGAGTACAGTAGTTAAGAGCTTTATGAACCGGCGTTAGCCCAAAAAGCTCTTAACTACTTACTTTTTTCCTGCGGCTGGAGTTTTGTCGTTAGATGTCTAACGCTCACTTCAGACACGACTCTAAATACCGGAGTTAGAAAGATCCCATTGAAAAGATAGGATACGCAATTTACGTAAGGGGATCTGCGGTATGGAAAAGTCGCGGCTGAAAAGTGAGCGTTAGACCCTTTTTTGAGTGACTCCAAATACCGGAGTTAGCCTAAAACCAGCGTTAGGAGCCTCTAACGCTGGTTTTCACGGCTAACGCCAAACTCCAAATCTAGGCCTATGGTTTTATTTTTATTTCACAGGTAAGTTTGTATTTATTTTAACAAGGTAGACTAGTTAGTAAATAGTTATTAACTATTATTACTAGCTACCTAATTAAAATAAATACAAAGTTACCCGTAAAATAAAACCTAACCTGCCTTACATTAAAACCTAACATTACAATGAAATAAAATAAATAAATTATTAAAATACAATCATCTAAATTACAAAAAAAATAGACACTAAATTACACAAAATAAAAAACGAAATTATCAAAAATAAAAACTAATTACTCCTAATCTAATAGCCCTATCAAAATAAAAAAGCCCCCCAAAATAAAAAAAACCTAGCCTACACTAAACTGCCAATGGCCCTTAAAAGGGCCTTTTGCGGGGCATCTTTTACCTGTAAAAAAAAATACAAACAACCCCCTAACAGTAAAACCCACCACCCACCCAACCAAACCCCCCAAATAAAAACCTATCTAAATAAACCTAAGCTAACCATTGCCCTGAAAAGGGCATTTGCATAGGCATTGCCCTTGAAAGGGCATTTCGCTCTTTTACATTGCCCAAACCCTAAGCTAAAAATAAAACCCACCCAATAAACCCTTAAAAAAACCTAACACTAACCCCCGACGATCCATTAAAAGTTTTCGAAGACCGGACATCCATCCTCATCCAGGCGGCAGAAGTCCTCCTCGAAGCCGGCAGAAGTCTTCATCCAAGCAGGCAGAAGTCCTTCTCGA